>NC_056733.1:1187659239-1187669239 GCF_019279795.1 Protopterus annectens | reverse complement strand
TTAATGGTGCACATAACCATTGAGTTGTGTATTTAGATTATTGTTGCAGATATGGTGGGGGGAGAGAAAGATGCCAATTAACAACTTGTATATCCCTGTAGTTCTCAATACTTTGTTAGTCACTGCTGTAATCTGTACCTTACATGTATTATTACACTACCCTATGGCCTTAGTTTGGACAGTTGTATGTTTGTAGACAACTATATACGTGAACTGTGTTTTATCTGCAGTATACACCTCTTACCTGGTATACCTGTGGAGGTATTATTTGTTAACACTACCTGCCTGTTTCTATGCATATTCCCAGATTCCAGGTTGATGTTATGCACATACCTCTCAATCTATTATTGCACACACTCTGGACAAGTCTTGACAACATGCAGGTGAAAGTGGGACATATTTTGACTATTGCCCCCATAAACCTTTGGTGAGTTGCTACAATGACAGGTTTGTTTTCATATACATTTTCTGAATATTTACAGGTCTGACAGTCAGTTATATGTCATTAAATGCTGCCTAAATGTCAGAGATCATCACACTGATTTGCCAGGGGAACAGGGTACCAGGCAGTGGATATGGGCCAATTATCTGGATATTCTGGACACATCTGTACAGTTGAGGGGTATAATTCTGCATACAGCTTACTACCACTCCCATGATTTGAACCATGGCTGTGTCTGCTAAAAATAAAACAGTGTACATTACAGTTGACTGTGCTATACAGATATTGCTGTGTAGCTCGGCTCTGATAGTTTTATTATGTAGCACAGTGTGGATGACAGTGATGAGTAATACCTTATTATTCAGAGAAACCACAAAACTAACAATGTCATACAATACCAGACTAAACAGTACCAGTCCAGGATTTCAATCTTTTATTTCCAGGCACAGTTTTCATATCTGGCCAACCTGTGGAGGGAATGCTTGTTAACACAACCTGAATGTTGCCACACATATTACCAGATTCCACATTATTATTATGCACATACATCTCACTCTGCTACTGCACACACTCTAGTCATAGCTTCAAAACATGGGGGTGGAGATGGAACATACTTTGCAAATTACTCTCATAACATCTTGGTGAGTTGCTAAAGTGACAGGTTTGTTCTTATAGATATATTTCTGACAGTTATGATGTATGACAATCAGTTGTATGTCATTATTTGCTGCCTAAACATCTGGAATCACCCCACTGATTTGCCGATGGGGGTCAGGGTGACAGGCAGGAAACTTAAGCCAATTATCTAAACATTCTGACAAAATATCTGTACAGTTGAAGGGTATGATTCTGCATACAGCTTACTAACACTCCCAGGATTCGAACCATGGCTGTGTGTGCTAAAAATGCAACAGTTTACCTCTCAGTTGAGTGTGCTGTTTGGATTAAGTTGTCTATTTTTTATCTGTTTTATGTCTAAGTCTCTCTCAGTTCTACAATATGACCTTATGATTACAACAGTCATATGCAGACATTCCTACACATTTTATATATGTAGCATAGTGTGGCTGACAGTGCTTAATACAACAGTACTATTAAGAGAATGCAACACTTCATTACCATATGATACCAGAGTAAACACAAGCAGTCCAGGAGTTAGACCTTTATTGCCAGGCTGTTAACCTTTTATTTACAAACAACCTGTATGAGACTCTTCCTGCCATATTGTCTGGTTTATTCAGTACATCCCATACACAATACAGGTTTTATACTGGCAATTACCTTTCTACTACTTTTAGATTTATTTCTTATGACAGTACATGCAAGATTATTACTAACCTGCCTCATGACACAGCCTCTGCAGCCTACAGGCATGGGCTTCCTGATTCACAACCCACTCTACTACCACTATTAAACACATAAGATGAATATTTAGCCATACCTATCCATAATATACATGAGCTGGCAATTATTAAACAGATAGTAGAATGATACTTACACACAGCTGAGACATAACCCATCTGTCTAGCTTCTTGGATCCACTGATCCAAGAGCTCCCTCTTCCTCCATTTCAGGTCGACATAGTGATGCCTGACCTGCTCACCAGTTTGAGAGATGTTAGTGGCACTGGTGAGGTCATGGGCAAGATAGTCCCAGGCTTCCACTCTATATTGGGAACCCTGGTACTGGCCCTGCAGCAGTCTCTTTCATGGTCTTTAATGAGGAGTCCTGCCATGACTTTGGACTCCTGGATGCCCCAGTGCTGCACTTGGAAGCATGCTCTTTCTCCAACACTAGCCATCATACCTACAGGAGGAAGCTGCAACCAGTTATGAGATGTATTCCCACCTGTTGGGTTTAAATAGGGCAGATTTCAAGCACCTTACCATGACTTGAGCTATTTTGAAAATGCTACGCTATGGGCAAACCTGCTTAGCTAAGGTTGACATTGCTTAAAGGGGCATACCAATGGGTAAATCTATTTAGCTGGGCTACACATTGTTTACACCTTGTAAGCAGAGATGCACAATGCTTAGCTTTGCTTATTTTTGAATTGCAGACTATTTGCTGTTTGGCATTGATTTATCATTCATTGCATGTTATGTATTTGTTTGGTATCTGTGATTCATGCATACGTACACTGTATGGGGAACTTGTATTTACTGGAGGATTTCAACACTTTATTACAATGACACCTCACATCTGGACTTAATGCAGTACTCCAGTTTACACATATATGTTATGTGGTAGGTTATACAACATAAAACTGTTTATAGACTCCTTTCACATGTAAATTGTGATTTTGCTATAGTGAGGATCTGTTTGGGTATACCTCAACTTTATGTACAGCTGTGATGGCTTACTGGTTAACTGATGTGACTATAGTGTACAGGGTCCTGGGTTTAAGACGTATGAGGCATGTTTCTTTTGTTGCTGGGCAGAACAAGGGATTTTGGATACAGAGTGATTAAGGCACTTTTAAGCAGGTGTAAGCGGGTTTGCGTGATGGTAAGCAATGCTAACTTCTGGTTAAATATACTTACAGAAAGTTACCTTCAAAATTGCTTAATCTGTGTGCACATTGCTTACTCCCATTCAGACAGGCTTAGACCCACTTACTACTGCTTAAAAGTGCTTACTCCTGCTTACCCCCGCACTAATTTAGAAAGAAATGAAACATGGTTCTTGGGAAAGTGGTAGATTTGGACACTCTATGAATTTATCATTCATTACACATTATAACTTCATTTAGTATCCCTAATTCATGTGTACGTGTACTGTATGGGGTACTTGTGTTTTTCTGTGGATTTTAACACATTACAATGACACCTCACATCTGCACTTAATGCAGTACTCCAGTTCACAAATACATGTTATTTAGTAGATTATACAGCAAAAAAAATGTTCATCAATTGCTTTCACATGGAAAATGAAATTTACTACAGTGAAGATTGAACCGGGAATGACTTCTTATCAAGTGAATGCTCTGACTACTACCCTATTGCAGTACTGCTTCAACTGAATGCAGCTTGCTATATATCTTCTTTTGCTATTTAAGATACAGTATGCATAGCTAAGCAATGGGCAAACACACACCTATGGTTAAATTTAATCTGTTTGATAAAAACAATTCTCTTCTGTTATTTTCTGTAGAAATAAACAGATTACACTTATTGCTGTGGATTCCTGCATGCATCTGCACATTTGGCAGACATTCTAGCAACCCCCCCCCCCATACCTCTCAATCTCTTCATGCAAATTATATGGGCGAAGCTTGACAACATGAGGTCCAACTACAGACATATTTTAAATATTGCTCTTATAAACTTGGGAAAGTTGCTATTGTAACATCATTTGTTTTAATATACATTTTCTGATAGATTTGAAGTCTGAAACTGAAATGTATGCCATTATTTACAGACTTCAATCCTGAGATCATCCCAGTGATTTGCCAGGACAAATGGGGTACAGGCCAACTGCATGGGTGACAAATCCGGACATTCTCTGAAGATTTGTACAGTTGGGAGGTATGCAACCTCCTATGAGCATTCTCGCTCATTTTAATTGCCGAATAACACTTCCTGAGTGCAGGGGCGTGTGTATTGTGAGAGCTCTGCTCTCAGACACACCCCCTGCACTCATCCACACTCCATGTCTGTTTAGGAGCAGAGGCAGCATGCCTTCATTACTATGCATGGTGCACTGCCGTGCTGCCCTTAAATGGTTGTGTCCATGCAGGAATAACTTATTCCTGCACAGAAGATGAGTAAATCCCGGGGTATGAGTTTACATTCAGAAATACATTTATAAGTTTAGTTAAATTAAATATATCAAGTCTGCTACTTTAAATATACTAAAATAGTGAAACTAACTGTTTCTATTCCTTATCATGAAAAATGTTTTAGCTTATGTCTTGAAGCTTAAAGTCCAATACAACCCTTTACTTAAAGGGTAAAGCTAGTGTTTCAGAAAATAAAAGTCTTGCAATCAGAGAGTAAAAGCCAATAGTTTTAAGCTTTTTAATTTTAGAAGCAGTTTCCAGGAATTCAGCTCACTATGTATCTTGAGGAATATACTGTTCCAATTCATTTCTTTAGTATAATTAAGGATTGTATTTTTGTTAACAAAAGTGGATTCATTTGTCAGTGTGAAAAAAAATTTCAGCTTCTTCAGGAAAGAAATAAGATGGTCTTTGCAGGAAACACCAAAGTGGCTTTAATACTATTCTTTTTAGTTCCTTAATTGGTGATAAGCTTAATTTTATTTTACTTGTTACTTTACTGGAATAATTATTGTCAAATCTGACTACATGTTCACCTATTTTAATTAATGGACTGGAACACGCTTTTTTAAAATATTTGATATTTTGCTAAGCTGGACATAAACTTAGCTATAATTGACTGTGGTGGTAATTTTTCCTTTTCTGAAGGTGCTCTCAGGGATCTATATGCCCTTTCAATTCCAAAAGATAAGTGGAGATTTAATATTTTACATAGCCAGGTTGTTAAGAAGGTTGTTATATTGTCTCCCTCATACTTTTCAGGTATGCCATAAATTCTAATGTTATTTCATGTCAGCCTACTTTCTAAATCATTAGCTTTATCTTTGAGCCAGTTATTTTCTTTTTAAGGAAGGCCAGTCTGAGGCTCACTTTCAGTTACTCTTAGGTTCATAGATTAGTACTAGGATAACTGCCTAAATTTATGGACCATTTAAGCCTAGCCAATTACCCAATGTAAGACTCAAACTGTGCACCATGTGTCTGTAAGGCAAACACCTTAACCATTACACCAACCTCCCACCCCCTCTTCCTTGATGATCATTTAAAGCTTCTTCCACATTGCAGATTTGTGCACTTTGTTGTTTCCTAAGAATTTCTAAATGTTCCATCTTCTTTCTGGACTCTTCTTTGAAACTGTTAATTTTGGTATCCAGTTTGTCCATCTGAAGTAATGCATCCTACACAATAGATATTAGTGATTGCATGTCTTTTTAACAAGAGAATCCTGAGTACCCTTTCTTGAGTGGCTCATGTTGAAGTCTCTTCTCTCTTAACTAAGTAATTTGAAATACTGACAGGAAAATTACAGCTTTTGAAGAACCTGAAGCTGTAAATCTTTTATGTGATTACTAGTGAATAAAATTAACAAACAAGTATCTCCAAATATTATTTTTTAATTATATTCTATGTCAGAGAATAGTTTTCATACACAGAACTTTCACCAGTTGTTGCTTTCAGTTTGCCATCTTGGCCTTGCCCCACTACAGTTAATGCTTCAATGTGATACACAGTGGAGTATCCTGCCATACTGTCCCAAAGCATATATAGATGGCCTATTGTACATCATCTTAATTTTCTTGGATAAGTTAAGGGATCATATTCATCAGGACAGTGGAAGTATAGCACAGACTAGGCATCAATAATGTTCTAGAAGTTGTCAAATGACTTACATTAGTATTTGCATTTTTAATGTGCTTTTATTCAATTGTGCCTGCAACCAAGAGCCCTCCTGGTAATGTTCATGTCCATTCACTCCTCTTTATGAAGGAGATGGACTTGGGAGCTTGTCACTCAGGCATGAACCAATTGAATTAGATTGGTATTACCCCCTTTGTTGCTCTAGAAATCGTAACTTGCATCGACCTCACAAAGCCAGCATTTGCTTGCGTTCATACTTCTCTGCATTTGTCTGATCAGTCTAAAGGTTGTGAATAACCAATCTGATGGTAGTGCATCCTAGTCCTTTCTGCAGTGTTTGCAGTGATATATGACCACCCCTCTCTTTTTGCAGTTGACCAATCTACATCTCTCCCCAGGAAAGAAAAAAAAAATGTAATCATTCAGTCCCACTCCCACCTTAATCATACAGTCCCACCCCCATTGGCTTGATTTTCTATCACCTGTGAATACTGTTTTACCTGGATCACACTTTATTAATTTGTGCCATGAATGGAGGGGAGTTCAGTAGCCTCCCAGTGTTTAAAATTTCTTCCTCACAATTCTACTATCTATGGTTCAGTCCTGACCTCTAGTAACTATCTCTGTGTTTTCCCACCTCTGTGTGAATTTTCTATAGGTACTTCAGTTTTTCCCACTTAATGTAAGTATACTAATTATTAGGACATTCTAAATTGTTTCTATATGTTACATTTACCTTCTTGCACTTGTAGCCCACATTGTGGTTTTAAAAATCAGTAATGACCAGTTTACTTATTTGGCTAAGAAATTAGTAAAAATGATTCTACAGTAAAGAACTGTTTATATCTATGACAAATCTCAAGATTTTAATTACTCCATGTTTTGTCTTAATGTTCAGTCACAACTTGGTAGAGAAGTAACTGGGGAAGAGATGCTTACAGGGGAATCTAATAGAAAAATATATAATTGTCAGAAAACCACTTTTATTTTTTATTGCAGCTTGTTTGTGTTTAGATAAGGTCCAGAGGTTTTTTTTCTGTTGTTGTATAGCATCAAGGCCTTATTGTTGACTTTCATAGTCATCTGGAGTCCATTGCTGAAAAATCATGAGAAAGGTTTTTCAGGATCTGCCAAAGCTGAAGCTGTCTTTGCATCTTAAATAAAGCTGATGTTACAGTTTTTCATTCCCCAGGATTCACTAATCCTCCGTGTAAGACTAGATTAATCTTACATGGAAGAGCCAGTCTAAGAGTAAGAAGGCAGTGTGCCATGCATATTAATGGCGCGCTGCCTCAACTCTAAGGCTAACACGGAGCATGCACGAGTGCAGGGGGCGTGTCGGACTGCCGACCAGTCCAAAAATCCATGCCCCTGCAAGTCTGACACTCAGGAAATGTCTACTTACATGAGTGAGTCTGCTCAAATATGTACATACCCAACACTACACTCCCCCGCATTCTAAACCCCTGCACAATTATAAAATGTAAACTTTTTTTTTTATTATTTCCAATATAGCTGCCCGTATTTGCACGTTTTTGCGCGGGTTTTCCCATTGCTTAGCTACAGTTAGCAGTTTATACATCGAAGAGGATAATAAGAAACTTATATGCAAATTAAGTGAAATAGAAATAGCGTAGTGGTAGAGCCTTCGCACAAAGAGGAGGCATTCCCGGTTCGAGTCCTACCACTCTCCCTTCTATTTTCTGTTGGAAATCTGTATATAAAAATAATTCCTGACATTTATCATTTAATTTTTTATAAAAAACATTGAAATGGCCTATGTAGTAGTGAATGAATTTATATATATATATATATATATATATATATATATATATCAGAAGGTGAAATGGTTATGCATACTGATGGATGCATAAGTAACATATCTTAAGCAATGTGAAGCACTGCTAAGCAGAATTTACCAGTATTAAGCATATTTAAATGTAATTGCTCATAGATGAGCACTGCGTTAACTAGCACAATGGCTTTGCGCGTAGCTGCGCATCGCACCAACTAGCGCAAACAGAACATGTTTGCATGGAGTTGCGCTCCACGCTAACCAGCGCAACGTCGGGCAATGTCGAGCAACGTAGAGCAATGCTGGGCAAAATTGAGCAAAGTTGGCTAAACACAGCCACACCTCCTAGCCGGTCGGGTCAGTAGTAAAATAAAAGGCAATGACAGGGTTCGAACTTGGGAGGCTATGCACCATAATCACAGTACTGCACTACTAAGCCATGATAGCATTTCATAACCATGCACTTTCAACACACATGTACATATCAATGAAAGTTTACCAATTGCTAAGTAGGTGTGCCTTCAGCTGAGTTTTTTCAAAACTGGCCAATCACAAATAAGTGTGGTTAATGAGGCATATTTAAGCTCCATAGGCAGGAATACTTGCCATAACTGGTTGTAGCTCCCATCTGCAGGCAGCATGGCCAGTGCTGGAGTGGACTCTCGATTTCGAGCGCAACGTTTTGGCATTGAGGAGTCAAAAGTAATGGTTTGGCTCCTTGTCCATAATCATGAGGAAAGACTCCTGCAGGGCCAGCACCAGGGCACCCAATACAAAGCTGAAGCCTGTAACCGTCTAGCTCATGAACTTACCAGTGCCACAGGCATCCCTCGGACTGGTGAGCAGGTCAGACACCCACTACTCAGATCTGAAGAGACGCAAGGAGGCTCAACTGGACCAGTGGATCCAGGAGGCCCATGGTATGGAAAATGCCCCACTACAGAGTAAGTAGCCATGGAATTAAGTATGTAAGAATTGCTATTCTAGTGTATACTATGGATAAGTATGTCTCAATATCACTTCATTTACTTCACAGCTGCTGGTGTCCACTCTGTGAACCAGCAAGCCTCTGCAGATAGGCTGCAAAGGCTGCACCACCAGGCAGGTTAGTAATTATTCTGCATGTACTGTTATATAAAATAAATGAGAGTACCTGAAAAAAGTGTTTTAGCCCAATAAATAAAGGTATAATAATACTTCAATAATTATCCTGCATGCACTGTTATATAAAATAAATGAGAGAGCCTCTAGAAAAGGGTTTTAAGTTTTTAATAAAGGTATAATTTCTGGAGTGTGTCTGTGTCATTTTCTTTTATATGTTGTTGTACTCTTGCATTATAGAAATAGTACTTTTGTATTAAGTGCTGTTAACCCACACTTGGGTAGGTCCATATAAAGTGGATGAAGGGAATGCCAGTAGCTTTTAAGCATATTTACAATCCTCAACTGTTGGTTCATGCCCAGCATGTGCAGGTTAATCTGACACATGAGTAGCTTGGTATTGTGCTCCTAAGAAATGTCAGTGTGTTGCCAGAAATGTAGGGAGCTGTTAACATATAACTGATAATTTCACCTGAGCATATCTAGATAATTATAGGAAAGTAGAGCTGTCAGTGTACCATCTCAGCAGTAGTGTGGCTGAGCAACTCACAAAATATGTAGCAGTAACATCTGCATCCCGGACAGTTTGTATGTCAGATACAGCTCATGTATATAAAGATCTAACAAAACCCATTTCACAATTTAAGGACAATTGGGTAGTGTAATAATACATGTAGGGGGCATATAACTGCAGTTAATAGGAATGTAGTGTAAACTAGAAGGATATATAAGTTGTTAATGGAGCTATCTTTTTCCACCCTACGGTATGTGAATACAAAATGCAATTCCACACCTCAATGGGTATGTCTAATCTCAAAACATTTGTTGGGACATATGTCCTATTGGTTTATAAATATCTGCATTTATTTCGATGCATGTGCCCTGTTCAAATATCACAATATTGGTGGCCTGTTGCCATCAATTAAACCTGCATGCTGTTGTAATGTCCACTGTTGTTCTATATATGCATGTGTTATGCTTGCTGTTCAACTGTTGGAACTCTGGTGTGTTGGGTTAATGGGAATAATTCTGCACGCTGTTATAACTAATTGGGAATGCTGTTGACTGTTACTAACCCATATTTTCATTAAATCCTCCAAAACATAGAACATATGGGAAGGCCTGTCCCAGCGGACCCACCTGTCCTACATCAGCTGGCGATGGCACCTGGCACCAGCAGGTCCGGTGCCCAGCCTGGAACCTCCTCCTCCACTGGCCCTGTGCCACCTTTGGGTGGAAGCGC
>NC_056733.1:1187624239-1187654239 GCF_019279795.1 Protopterus annectens | reverse complement strand
ATGTACACAGACAACCCTCTCCTCCTCCCAACAAATTCCAACACATGTGAGAGATGCAACCATATAGCCAAACTGGAGGCTAAGCTCTCTCAACTCAGTACTGGCGTAACCAGTCAGGAGGGGAAGGAAACCACACTCACTAAAATTCCAGTCTCACATAGACCTACCACAACAGCAAACCAAACACATAAACACAAAAATACATACTTGGAGGATCTAAATAAAAATCTGCCTAAGCAGCAGAGACCTTCAAAGCAGACACCCAAGCAACCGCTACCCCAAAACAAAACACATACAACACATAGCTCACAAAGCCAGTGTGCCAAACAGTCACAGCCCTTAAGGCTAAACAACACACCTGATACACTTGTAATAGGTGACTCTATCATCAGGCACACTGACTTCCCACTCACCAGGCTGAACAAGGAGAAGGTCACGGTGAGCAGCCTGTCGGGCGCTAGGATCCGCCACATAACACAAGCACTCAGGTCACTCCAAGGCAAGTACTAATATGACTCAGTCATTGTCCATGCTGGTGTGAATGACCTGAGACGTACCTCCCTGGACTACATGAAAAGAGACATAGAGGAGCTCTCTGAGCATGTAGCCCAGGCCGGTATGATCCTGACCTTGAGTAGCATCTTACCCTCACCAAGAATGATGCCACAATATGAAGACAAGATGATCAATTTCAACAATTGGCTTAAGTATTGGTGTCATTCAAAGGGGATCCAATGCCTGTCAGCCTGGTATGACATGCTCGACAAGCCACGATGCTTCGCAAGGGACGGCTTGCACCTGTCACCCCTGGGCTTTCAGATATTGGCAAAGGCTCTTGCTACCTCCATAGTGCCTTTTTTAGGCAAGGCTCAAAAGACAAACCCACCTCCATAGGTATCCACAAGGGATAGGAAACTAAAAGTAATGCTACTCAACGCCAGAAGTCTAAACCTCAAGATGCACACACTCAAAACTCTCCTTAGCATGGAGAACATCGATATCTGTGAAGTAACAGAAACCTGGTTCAAGGCTCTCGAGAGCACCCCAGCACTACCAGGTTATACCTCATACCATGCTTTTCGGCCCCAAAACCTGGACCGAACCACAAAAGGAGGGGGAGTATCAATATTCGTCAAAGATACTCACACCTCCAGGTTGGTGGCACAGCACGAAGCATCATAGACTATCCATGTGCAACTAACAGTGGGTAAAACTGCCTTCCAGTTTATAGCCTGCTACAGACCACCCTCCCAAACCCAGGAACCCCACTCAGCCTTCCTGAGAACACTGGAAAATATGAAGGTCTCTCCAAATACCATTATATTAGGTGACTTCAACTACCCAACCATAGACTGGGAGTATTACTCTAGCTCCAACACCCTAGCCCACAGGTTCCTAGAATTTATAAACTCAAATGCTATGGAACAACTTGTTACCACTCCCACAAGAGGGGAAAACATACTGGACCTGATCATCACCAACATGGGGACTCTATGCTCCAGACCAGAAGTGTATCCCTCACTGGTAAGATCAGACCATAAACTAATCTCACTGGATATTCACATACCGACCCCACCCCATGCCCAGAAAACCACAGTGAAAAACTTCTCTAAAGCAAATTTCACACTCCTCAAAACTGAGGTGGAATCCTACAAAGCCCCCGCCTGTGGATAATACGGCCCAGACCGCAAAATCCTTTATAAACGCATTCTATGAACACCTTCAGGAATGCATGGATCATGCAATCCCAAATAAAACCAAGACCCAATCCTCCAAAGGCAGATGTCCTGTCTGGTGGACCCCAGCCATAAACAAAATATTCAATAGAAGGAGGAAGCTACTACATGATAGAGCAAAATCCCAAAAAGGGAAGGCATCTCTGATCAGTATTAGCAAAAAACTACGGGCACTCATAAAATCGTCTAAGGCCAGCTTCGAGAGAAAAATTGCACAGGACACTAATGATAATCACAAGGCTTTCTTTAGTTATGTTAGGAACCTGGGTGGGAATTCCCAGGTATGCTCAAAATTAGTCCAAAATGACAAAAAATACACCGAACCCACAGACATTGCCAACATCCTAGCTGACAGGTTCAGCACAAACTTCTCCCCCCCCACCAAAAGGGCTAATATCTATCCCAGAAGAGTGCTGCCCCCCTAACATCTCAGATGCTCAGGTAAGAGCTGCCCTCTCCAAAGCAAGAAACACAGCATCAATGGGACCAGACGGTGTCCCGGCGTCTACATGAACTCCAAGAAGAGCTAAACCCAAACCTAAAACTACTGTTCAATCTCAGCCTTACTACAGGATATGTACCCAAAGAGTGGCGTACAGCAACAGTGGTCCCTCTCCACAAAGGTGGTGCCTCAACGGATCCTGGAAACTATCGCCCCATAAGTCTCACTAGCTTGGTCTGAAAAGCTATGGAAAGGATCATCATGGACCTTATAAATAAAGATATTGGGGACCTACAGACACTGGATCCTACCCAGTTCGGCTTTGTTAAGGGCAGATCCTGCCTCTTAAACCTGGTCAATTTCTTTGAAACAGTCACCAAGGCTATTGACAAGGGGAAGGTGGTCCACACAGCCTACCTGGACCTCATAAAAAGCCTTTGATACAATACCCCACTCGGGCATTATAGATAAGCTCACCAGCTTAAATATAAACCCCTATGTCACTAGATGGGTTGCAAACTGGCTCAAGGACAGAACCCACATGGTTAGAATAGCTGGAGCCATGTCAGACTCCAAACCAGTTACAAGTGGCGTCCCACAAGGCTCAGTCCTGGGACCTCTCTTGTTCGGTATATATTTCTCGGAGATACAGGCCAACATGGAAGGACTGTGGCTGACCAAGTTCACAGATGACTGCAAACTGGGAGCAATAATAGACTCTCCAGCCAACACAAGCATCCTCCAAAAGGGCCTCATAGAAACAGACAACTGGTGCAAGAGCCATGGCCTCAAGCTAAATGCCAAAAAGTGTATAGTCATCCCCTTTGGCAAAAACAAAGTGCCCACAAATTACCACATAGGTGGTAATCCATTAAGTACAGAAGAAGTAATTTGGGACCTGGGGACCCAGGTTGATAGCAATCTCTCATTTGACAATCACGTGGCCAAAGTGGTTAGAAAAACATTTTATATAGCCCACCTAATCATGAAGGGATTCACATCTAGATCAGGGGAGGTCATCGTGCCTCTTTACTCATCCCTCATCAGGCCCATAATTGAGTACAATGCCCCATTTGGGATGTACCTTACCAGGCACCTGCAACAACTGGACAGACCCCAAAAGTACCTCACCAAGAGGATCAAGGGGCTCAAACAGATGCCGTATGCTGCCTGGTTAAAGAAACTCCAGCTCTACTCAGTGACATACCGCCTGCTCAGAGTCGATCTGTGCCTGACGTATAAAGCCATGTCCAACCCGGAATTAATGGACATGCTGCACCTCAGAAAATCCAAATCCCATCGAGCTAACCGCTCGAGGGACTTGAACCTCAGCACTGAAATAAATAGGACATGCTGGAGGGACAGATTCATAACCCAGAGGCTCCATTCACTCTGGAATAAAATCCCAGTCTAGGTTAGGCAGAGTCCCTCATTGACTCTCTTCAAGAGGAATCTTGATGAGTGGATGGGAGATCGTAGGTTTACCCCGGGTATCACTTCTGTGTCACTGTTAGACAGAGGCACAGTATACTAACCTTGAAAAAGGGCATAGCAAAATTAATTTAAAATGGGTGGCGAAAGCCATACACACTCTGGCTAGGCTTATAAATGCCCTAGGGCAGATAGCCTAGTATGAACCTATGAACCTATGACTTATTTCTTTATTCATTTGCTTGATCTATATCTACTGTGGCTAGGTGGTGCATTGTGTTGCATACAGTGTGCCGGGTACTCTTGTATAGTCTTATATAGTGATTTTATTTTGTTGCTGTGCAGAACATGGTTTATTATATAGAGCATGCCAGACACTTTCAAGCAGTTGTGGGATGAGCACTGATAAGTGGTAGTGAACGTGTTTAATCTCAGTCAGCTAATAGGTTGCTATATATGGCAGTTCAGTGATATCTGTCATGTATAATGTTAAATGTGCCATATGACTTTCTCAGACATATTTTTTCTTTATGTCTTCCAGGGATCATGGCACACCATAGAAATCCTAGCTACAGTAGTGCTGAAGATGATATTCTTAGCAGCTGTATGATTCAGCACTACAGTCTACTATTCTCCAGAACCAGCCAAGACTAGCAGGAGTATACTGCAATGTGGCAAGATGTCCGGAGGGTAAATGAGGTAGGCCTGCATAACCAGACATATGAGCAGGTATGCCACCACTGCAGTGATCTACTTAGACATGTCCGTCAGCGTGCTTCTGATGTACGGAGACAGCTTGCAACAGGTGGTGGGGTTAACATCCACCCCCCCCCTCACCAGAGTGGAGGAATTGCTCCTGAGCTTGGTGGCACCTGCCCAACAACAACAGCAACAGACATTTACCATGATGGAGGTTGGAGCCACCCAGCAAGAACACATGGAGCATGCAGGTAAAATGGCATATCTGTAGATTACTGCTACCTCTATTGGTAGATCATGCATATGTGAGATGTGTACTGTGTAGTTAGAAGATGTGGAGCCTGTTGTGCAATACTGATCATTTGGAACATAATCTGTAGGCCTGTGAATGTAAACTGTTGTTCTACTATAAGATTGCAAACCCACACTAGCAATGCCACAGTTGTCACCACTGACTATCTCATATCTATGTAGGTCCCTCTGGTGTGACAGCAAGGAAGTGGACAGATGCTGGTGATTGTGTTCTACATTTATTATTGCAAATAAAAAGTGCATGTCATAGTTAAGGTGTAGGCAATGTACACATGTAACACACCTACCCATAATGCATGCTGTGCATGCTTGCTATGAGACCACGCACATCTCACTAATGTGATTAGCTGCCTCAAACACATGCAGTGCGCAGACCATCTCAAACAAATGTGGCTACACTGTAGTGATCATTGCCAAGGCTTTCGACACCATCCCCCATTCTGGAATTACAGCTAAACTCAATAAACTAGGCATAAATCCCTACGTCACAAGATGGGTTGCCAACTGGCTCACTGACAGAACCCACACTGTAAAATTTGCAGACTCCAAATCTGACCTCAAACCAGTGACAAGAGGAGTACCACAGGGTTCCATCCTGGGACCGCTCCTGTTTGGTATCTACTTCTCTGAAGTACAGGCTAACACAGAAGACCTCTGGCTAACGAAGTTTTCAGATGACTGCAAACTAGGAGCCATAGTCAAGTCCCCAAATGATGTGAGCATCCTACAGAAGGGCCTCTCTGAGACAGATGCCTGGTGTCAGAGCCATGGCCTCAAGCTCAATGCCAAAAAGTACAGTGTCATCCCCATTGGTAAAAACTCTGTACCCATAAACTACCACATAGGCAGCAATCTACTTAACACCGAATGTGTGATAAGAGACCTTAGGACCCAGGTGGATAGTAGTCTCTCCTTTGATAGTCACATCACCACAGTAGTCAGGAAGTCCTTCTATGTGGCACACCTCATCATAAAAGGGTTCTCATCCAGTAAAAAAGAGGTCATAGTTCTCCTCTACTCGACACTCATTAGACCCATTATAGAGTACAATGCCCCTTTTGGAATGTACCTCACAAGAAATCTGCAGCAGCTGGAAAGGCCACAGAAGTACCTCACAAAGAGGATTACTGGACTCCAACAAATGCCCTACACTGACCATCTCAAAAAACTCCAGCTTTACTCCATAACATATCACCTACTCCGAGGTGATCTCTGCCTAACATATAAAGTTGTGTCAAACCCAGAGCTGTTGGACATGCTACACCTAAAGAAATCCCAATCCCTCCGAGCTACACGCTCTAGGGACCTAAACCTTGTCACCACAATAAACAGGACATGCTGGAGGGATAGATTCATATACCAGAGACTTCCCATACTCTGAAACAGGCTACCCATCTATGTCAAGCAAAGTTCTTCATTAGCACTCTTCAAGAAAAATCTTGATGAGTGGATGGAAAATAGGTAATACACCCCGGGGATCACTTCTGTGTCTCTGCTCAACAGTGGCACAGGAAAATAACTTTCTTGGGTGACATAAGCCAGGGAACCTTGTTGGCTAGGCTTACGTAGGCCATTGGGTCGATAGCCTAGTACCTACCTATGAACCTATGAACCTATAGGTAGAATCGATACACAACATGCACATAACATACACAACTACGTCATACACAGAACTTGTTAACATGCTACACATGAAGGATTCACAAACCCTCTGTAAAGTCACACTCCAGTATCCCAAATGCCATCCACACAGCACACATAATATACCTGAGGGGTAGAGGCCTATCATGGGGCAGTGAAACACTCTGCAACACACAACACATTCATTTTAGGGAATGCTCCTTATTGGCCTCCTTACAAACCCATGTAACAACTGGTTGTGAAATGGTGAATGTAGCCATGGTAGTGCAGTTCTGGTACAGCATGATAGGTACTGGTTTGGGACACATTTGCAGCCTTGAGCGACCACATGATGCTTCATGATGATGGCTTATGGTACTACACCCCATTCAGTTATTGTAACCACAGTACTACACATAGTTTTCTTTGCTATACACCTCAATGTTGTGTGTGTGCAAACATATGCACCTCTAAACAATATGCATACCAATCACCATTTGCACAACTGACACATATATGTCTTTTGATGCTATTGAGTGGCTAGGTCATATGACACACATTGGGTATGTGTGATGTTTACATTTGCAGTTGTGATTTAGCATGCCATGTCATGGATGACACTGGGATGTCCACAATATGATCTACACTCACCATAACTACTGTACATTGGGTATGTGGACCAATGGTATTCCATCAGTTATACATGCACCACTGATCTTGTGTGTATACACATCATGCATGAGCTAAAACTGTGCCCACAATTATTTGCTAAAGACACAGAGGCTCTAATCAGAATTGGATATCTGTGTGACACACAGATACACATCCAGCCATGGTATGTAGACCTGTGAGTGATGGTGCACAGTACATTACAGAGTTTTGAATACTTGTACAGCAATGTTGTGCCCATGTATGCATTGCGTTCCAGGGAGAGACCAATCACCGAGCAAGAAAACACATGCATCAAAGCCATGTATTGTGTGTATATGTTTCTGTTAGTAACAAGGACTGTCTACACTTGCACTGCATGCTGTTGAGCAACACAGGTCCTGCATGCTGACATGTGTGATATGACTGTTTTGCTTGTGATACTGTACCCCACCATCAACTGCTACTGAGTATGTTCTGAAATTGCTGGTGGTGTGTGCATGTGTATGTCTGTCTGCTTTAGTGACGAGTGTATTTGTGTGTGCACATGTGTGCATGTGTGCATATGCATGTATGCATGTGCATGTGTGCATGTGGTCTGACATCATGTACAGGTCTTAAAATGTGTTTCTGTTTTCCTCTCACAGGTGCTGAGGTGGGGCTGGTTCAGTGCAGCAGGGAACCTGATGTCAATGACACAGATAGTGATAATGAGGATAGGTGTGTTGAGGCACAGGCAGGTTTGTCAGGGTCTGTTGTTGGGCCACCAATTGACAGTACACAAGTCTCCACCCCATCCATGCACACAGTCATACTGCCTGTACATCCATCATCACCAATGCCCTTAGCAGAGGGACAGTGTACAGTCAGCACTGGCCAGGACAGTGTGGTATCTATGGCACATGCATCAGGACACAGCAGCCATAGCCAGATGTCTGGAATGGTGCCACATAGGCAGATGCCCAGGGATTCTTGTCAGAGCACTGCTGGTCATCATGCTCCTGGCAGACATGCCACAACTCTTACAACCACACGCATGCTCCAGGCTGTCATGGAGGCACAGGCACATATGCAGTGGTACACCAGACAGGGACTAAGGGCACAGAGGGCTCATAACACCTCTGTAAATGACAGTATCCGTGACCTAGCAGGTGCCATACGTAATTACACTGAGGTCATTGATAGATGTTCGGGTGAGGCATTAGATGTCCTCCACAATGTCATGTCCATGTGTCAGGACAGTGCGGGATGGTTGAGACGTCGATGTGGATGTATGCCAGCAACATCATCAGCTGGCAGTTGCCGTGGATGTCCATCAAGTCATAGCCGCTCCAGTAGTGCCAGTACCAGCCCCAGCAATGTTGGGGGGGCTGTCCATAGACTGTCCTAGAAGACCACATGCACGTGGCTCTGGCCAGTCCCAGCAGGGACCTGGATCCAGTAGACATATGTCAACCTCTGAGGATAGTACCCAGTCTGGATTAGTACCTGATATTGTCTGTAGCACCCCTGCCAGGCACAGGTCCCGTATCCGTGGACAGAGATGATGATCTGTAAAGCCTGCCAGGAACAGTCTGTAGCTGTCCCACAAATCCCCATATATGGCAGCCACATGGTGGAACTGTGTGCATGCAGACACACATACATAAACCAGACACCTAGGGCAAACACATACCCGCACACATTACATCCACATTGGCCCATAACAGTACTCTTGGCCCTCACACACACTCACACACACATGTCAATTGTATGGCTCAATGTAGGTCTCTGGCAAACCAGCAACACACCCTGTGCATATGATGAAACCTGTGCCACCTCCTGTCATCTGTAACATTGATGCAGGAACAGGCTAACATGGTGCTGATGCACAGGGTGACTTTTTACAGTATAGCAATGTTTTAATAACATGTTGTCAGCAGTAAAGTGTAATGGTATCCTTGAAGGTGTAGCTGAGTAGGCATGATGCATTAAAGCTATAATTATCAATGTAGTATTGTTTACACCAGTGTTTATTCCAATTGTGCATTGTCTGCCCATGTGCTATTTGGCTGATGTGTGTAGTTTTGTCAGCATGTGTTATAGAGTGGATAGTAAGTGTGGGATGTGTGCAGCACAGATTTTCAGATGTACATTTGTGAACATGGTTGAGGTGCACTGTCTGCATGTACGTGCATATTGGACACATGGGCAGGGTGACACACCCTGTATTAGACAGTGTTAATACTCCATAGTTTCTACTGGTGGCCAGTATGCATTGTACTACACACATTTTGGAACTTAAGTACACGTGTGTGTATGACACGGTTTGACACTGTGCTGTGGGTGATACTGTTGTTACTATCTGTCATTGGTTTGCATTCTGGTAGTATACATAACCTCAACAGCCTGCCCATAAAGAATTGTTAGATGAGGGCTTGACAACTGACACACATATGTAGGACACACAGTAACATTTACAGCCTTCAAGTACTATTCTATGGCAGTAACAAGTGGTATTCACCTGCACTCAGTCCTGTGACCACTCCTGTTTGGCATATAGCTTTCTTAGGTACAAGCAAACACAGTAGGGATATGTCTGGCCATGTTTGGCAATGCATACTGTGGGCTATAATGCATTATCCAGATGGCACACACATCCTCCAAAAATGTATCATACAGACAGATACCTGGTGTCAAACCCATGCTGTAAAGCTGTAAGCCAAATAAAGCATAGTCATCCACTTTTACAAAACATAGTATCCCCAGAGTACCACATAGGTTTTAGCCCCCAAAATGTGGAACAGGTACCGATGTATACATAGAGCCATATGTTAAGTCATCTCTCCTTTGATAATCACTTTTCCAAAGGGTTTTGGAAATCCCTCTGTGGATCATATAAGCAATAAGGGGTCTGCATGCATATCCACAAAGGTTGTTGCACCATCTTTGACAGACTTTGCTGCTTTTGAACAGGTTTCAAATATACCTCAGGCATAAACCCTCACTCACACTATTTAATAGAAACTGTAATGAGTGTATGTGAAACGGATGATGTAGGCCAGGGATCACTGCAGTGGCTAGGCTTGTCACAAGCATACAGATGTGACCTAAGGTGTGGAAAGTGGCAGCACACTCTGGCAAAGATAACAGATGTGTTCATGGAGAAAGCAAGGTTCCCACCTATGAAATAATTGAGGTCACATGTATGTATATGTATTTGCCACACAGCTACCTGATGTGTAATGCACATACTGTTGTCATTGTGATATGTCATTCAGTAGTAAAAGCAAAACCCATGATACATTGGCCAACAGTGTCACACACATGGAGCACACACACATACAGTCACCAAGTGCAGGATTCAAACCCCTATCGAGCTGCTTTATGATATTACAGTAGTACACATTTACACAATGCGCTATACACATTACTGGTAGTTTTATTTTCCACAGGTATATTTGTAGGATGGTGACATCATCAGACTTGGCAAAGATGAGTATACCACTTTTAAGGTGTTTCAGTAGTCTTCAAAAAGGCTGCTCTTCTCCAAGGAGACACACACTCTCTCATACAGTTGGCAAGTACAGGATTCAGATCCCTACCTAACTATTTTATGATACTACAGCAGTATGCATTTACACAACACTCAGTACACATTACTGGGAGTTCTCCTTTCCACAGGTATATTTGTAGGATGGTGACATCATCAGACTTGACAAAGAAAAGTATACCATTGTTAAGGTGATTTAGTAGACTCCAAAAAGGTTGCTTCTCTCCAAGGAGACACATACACACGATTCAAACCCCTACCTTATTACTTTATGATACTACAGCAATACGCATTTACACAATGCACTATGCACATTACTGGGAGTTCCTCTTTCCACAGGTATATTTGTAGGATGGTGACATCATCAGACTTGACAAAGTGGGTTACATTAGGTGACATTAGGTGGGCTACATAGAAGGAATTTCTAAATACTTTGGCAATGTGATCATCGGTCCCCAGGTCCATAATTACAATCTCCATACATACTGGATTTCCACCTATGTGGTAATTTGTGGGCACTTTGTTTTATCCAAAGGGGATGACTATACATTTTTTGGCATTCTGCTTGAGAGCATTGTTTTGACACCAGTTATCTGTCTCTGTAAGACCCTTCTGGAGGATGTTTGTGTCAGCCGTAGAGTCAATTATGGACCACAGTTAGCAGTCATCTGCAAACTTGGTCAGCCATACTCCTCCCATGCTTGCCTGTACCTCTGAGCAGTATCTACTGAACAGGTGGGGTCCCAGGACCAAGACCTGTGGGATGCCACTTGTGACTGGTTTAGAGTCAGACATGGCACCCGCAACTCTGACCATGTGTGTTTGATCTGTGAGCCAGCTGGCCACCCATCCTGTGACATAGGGGTTAATGTTCAAGCTGGTAAGCTTGTCCATGATGCCAGAGTGGGGAATGGTGTCAAAGGCCTTAGTGAGGTCCACATGGGCTGTGTGGACTACTTTCACCTCCATCTATGTCCTTGGTAACTGTTTCAAAGAAATCAACTAGGTTTAGGAGGCAGGATCCGCCTTTAACAAAGCCAAATTGGGTAGAGTCCAGTTTCTGGAAGTTCTCGATGTCTCTGTTTATGGGTTCCATGATAATTTTCTCCATAGCATTGCAGACCAGGCTGAGTAGGCCTATAGGGCAATAGTTTCCAGGTTCTGTTGTGGCACCACCTTTGTGGAGCTGGATAACTGATGCTGTATGCCATTCTTTGGGTACATAGCCTGTGGTAAGGTTGAGTCTGGACAGTGAATGTAGGTGAGGGTGTAGTTCCTTTTGGGGCTGGTGTAAGATGCAGCCTGGGACACCATCCAGTCCCATTGATGTTGTGTTCTTAGCCTTGGAAAGGGCTGTTTTTACCTGCATGTCCATGAAGTCTGGGGCTCTGCATTCTTCTGGGATTGACACAGGCCTTTTTGGGGTGAGGGGGGGTGATGTTTGCACTGAACTTGTCTGCCAGGATGTGGGCAATGTCAGGTGGTTCAGTGTATTTTTTGCCATTTTGCAGTAGCTGACAGCATATTTGAGAGTTGCCACCTAAATGTTTGGTATAGCTAATGAAGGCTTTGTGGTTGTTATTCTTAGATTCCTTGGCAATTTGTCTTTAGAAACTGGCCTTGGATTATTTTAAGAGCGATCATTGTTTCTTCCTAATAATGATCAGTGATGCCTTTCCTTTTGTGAAGTTTGCTCTATCATGTGTTAGTTTCCTCCTTCTGTTGTATAGCTTATTTATGGGCAATGACCACCAGATTGGTTTCTTCTTCTTTTTGGAGGAGGGCATCTTGGTTTTATTTGGGATGTCTTGATCCATGCATCCCTGTAGATGCTCATAGAATGAACTTGTAAATGATTCTGCAGATTGTGTAGCATTATCCTATAGCAAGCGGGCTTTGGAAATTTCCACTTTGCTTTTGAGAAGTGTGCAGTTTGCTTTTGAAAATTTCTTCACAGTGGTTTCCTTGACTGGGGGGGGTATGGATGTCCAGTGTGATTACTTTATGGTAGGATATTACCAGCGAGGGTTACATCTCTGGTGTGGAACACTGGTACCCCATGTTGGTGATGATCAGGTCCAGTATGTTGTTACCTCTAGTGGGCGTGGTGACCAACTGTTCAAGGTGTTTGAGTTTTTAAA
Organism: Protopterus annectens; assembly: GCF_019279795.1. Taxonomy (NCBI): domain Eukaryota; kingdom Metazoa; phylum Chordata; order Ceratodontiformes; family Protopteridae; genus Protopterus; species Protopterus annectens. The sequence continues at coordinate 1,187,641,678 of NC_056733.1, read as the reverse complement.
CTCTAGGAAGCATTGGGAAAAGGACGTTGTACACGAGTAATTCTCCCAGTCAATGTTTGGGTAGTTGTAATCTCCTCATATAATGGTGTTTGGTAGGACCTTTATATTTTCCAGTGTTCTCAGGAATACTGAGTGAGTTCCTGAGACAAGGTAGGTGATCTGTAGCAGGCTACAATCTGATAAGCAGCTTTGCCCAATGTTAGTTGCACTTGCATGGTCTCCAAGGCCTCATGCTGTGCCACTAACCTGAAGGTGTGGGTCTCCATAAGGTAAATTGATACACCCCTTCCTTTTGTATTTCACTCTGGGTTTTGGGGCTGAAGATCAGTGGGATTGTGAGTGTTTACGCGGAGCATGTCCAACAGCTCTGTGTTTGACATAGCTTTGTATGTTAGGCAGAGATCACCTCTGAGTAGGCGATATGCGAGAGAGTACAGCTGGAGCATTTTGAGATGGTCTGTGTATGGCATATATTTCAGGCTGCTAATCCTCTTTGTGAGGTATTTCTGCAGGCTTTCCAGTTGTTGTAGATGTCTTGTGAGGTACATAGCAAAAGCGGCGTTGTACTCTATTATGGATCTAGTGAGTGATGAGTAGAAGGGAACAATGTCCTCTTCTATTCTGCATGAGACACCTTTTGTGATGAGGTGTGCCACATAGAAGGATTTCCTAACTACTGTGGGGATGTGATTATCACAGGTGTGTCCACTGTCCACCTGTGACCCAAGGTCTCTTATCACACTTTCAGTATTAAGTATACTACCACCTATGTTGTAGTTCATGGCTACAGAGTTTTTACCAAAGGGGATGACAATGCACTTTTTGGCATTGAGCTTGAGGCCATGGCCTTGACATCAGGCATCTGTCTCAGTGAGGCTCTTTTGTAGGATGTCCACATCTTTAGTAGTTTCAATTATTGCTCCTAGTTTGGAGTCATCTGAAAACTTCATTAGCCAGAGACCTTAGATGTTAATATTTACTTTAGGGAAGTAGATACCAAACAGGACAGGACCCAGGACTGAACCCTGTAGTAGTGCACTCATCACTGGTCCAAAGTCGTACTTGGAGTCTGCTACTTTCACAGTGTGTGTTCTGTCAGTGAGCCAGTTGGCAATCCATCTTGTGACATAGCGATTTATACCTAGTTTAGTGGGTTTATCTATAATTCCCAAGTGGGGGATGGTGTTGAAAGCCGTGGCAAGATCTACATAGGCTGTGTGAACCACCTTACCCTTGTCTACAGTTCTGGTGACTGCTTCAATGATGTCTATCAGGTTTAGGAGACATGATCTGCCTTTTACAAACCCAACATGGTTGTGGTCCAGAGTTTGGAGATTACCAATGTCTTTTTTTATAAGTTATATGATGATACATTCCATGACCTTGCAGAGCAGGCTCATCAGGCTAATGGGGTGCTAGTTCCTGGGGTCCATGGTGGTTCCCCCTTGTGTAGTGGGATAACCGTCACTATGCGTGATTCAGCAGGCACAAAGCCTGAGGTGAGGCTATGACTGAACATGGTATGTAGGTGTGGTGCTTGTTCATTCTGTAGTTTGTGTAGAACACAGCCTGGGATGTTATCTGGTCCCATGGATGCTGTGTTCCTGGCTTTGGAGAGTGTTTTTTTACCTGTGCAGCTGTGATGACAGCAACTTTGCAGTCTTCCGTTATTGAGATCTGCTCTTTCATGGGTGAGAGGGGGGTAAAGTTAGCACTGATCCTATCTGCCAGGATGTTGGCAATATCAGTTGGGTCTGTATATTTAGTGCCATTGTGCTGTAACTCAGAGCAGATCTTAGTGTTGCCATTGAGATTCTTGACATAGCTATAGAATGCTTTGGGGTTGTCTTTAGAATCAGTGGCAATTTTGTTTTCATAAATAGCTTTGGAGGATTTTATCAGGGATCACAACTTCTTACTGACGTTGACCATGGAGCTCCTCCACTCATGGGATTTTACCCTCTTTTGCAACACTTTCTTCCTTCTGTTGTGCAGTTTGTTTATGGCAGGGGAACACCAGATTGGCTTCCTTTTCTTGTAGGATAGCGTCTTGGTTCTGTTTGGGATAGCATGATGCATGCAGTCATGTTAGTGCTTATAAAGTGCAATTGTGAAGGATTCAGTAGTCATAACTGTATTCTTCATCTGCATGGGTGTCCTGCAGTTCAGCACTTCTGTCTTAAGAAGCATAAATTTGGCTTTGGAGACATTTTTTAACATGGTTTCCTTAATGGGGGTGTGGGTCCAGAATGTGGATATGTAGGGTAATTAGCTTATGGTCAGATGGGACCAATGAGGTGCTGACTTTAGGTGTGGGACACTGGTCACGCAGGACAAACCAAACCCCGTAACCAACACAAATAACCACAAAGTGAGCTAAATGCTACTCATTGCCAGAAGTCTCAGCCTCCAGATGCACACACTCGAGGCACTTCTCATTATGGAGAATATTGACATCTGTGCAGTAACAGAAACCTAGTTCAAGGCTCCAGACAGCACACCAACACTACCAGGATACTACTCATTCCATACCTTCCAGCATCAGAACCTGAATCAAAGCACATAGGGTGAGGATGTATTCATATTCATCAAGGATACCTACACCTCTCTCTACATGCTCTCTACAGGATATGTACCCATAGAATGTTGCAGAGCAACGTTCTTCACACTCCACAGGAGTGGGGCCACAAAAACCCCTTGGCATTCATGCTCTATGAGCCTGATGAGAGTGTTCTGTAAGGCAATGGAGCCAATCATAATGGAAGTCAACAATACAGAGATTGGGAACCTTCACACAGTTGAGCACACCCAGTTTGGCTTCGTCAAATGCAGATCACGCCTCCTGAACTGGGAGGATTACTTTGACAGTTACCCAGGCTACAGATGATTGAAATGAGCTCAACACAGCCTACCTTTACCTCGCTAAGGCCTATGACACCATTCCCCAGTCAGGTATCATAGATGAGCTCACCAACCTGGTCATGAATCCATACATCACAAGATGGATCGCAAACTGGCTCACAGATAGATCCCACACATTAAGAGTTTTTGGCTACATGTCAGACACTGCACCGGTAACAACTGGTGTCCCCCAGGGTTCAGTCCTGGGGTCCCCCCTGTTTGGTATAGACTTCTCAAAAGTACATGCCAACACAGAAGGGTTGTGGTTGACTAAGTTTGCTGGAAATTGTAAAGTGTTTGCAATAATAGATTCCCCGGAAGACAGACATATCCAGAAGGGACTCTATGAGACAGATGTGAGGTGTCAGAATCATGGCCTCAAGCTCACTGTGGAAGAATGCATAGTGATCCTCTTTGTTGAAAACAAAATATCCACAAACTACCACATAGGTGTTACCCCATTAAAAATGACAAGGTGATAAGGGATCTGGGGACACAAGCAGATAGTCATCTTTCCTTTGACAACCATGTTGCCAAAGTGATTGGGAGATCCTATGTGGCCCACCTAATCAACAAAGGGTTTGCATCAGGATCAAAAGAGGTAGTGTTGGCACTCTACTCTTACGTCATCAGATCATTGAGTACAGTGCACCATTTTGGATGTATTCGACTTAGCATATCCAGCAGCTGTAGAGACCACATAGGTACCTCACCAAGAGGATTACTGGCCTCAAACAGTTGTGTTATGCAACACAACTGGTAAAACTAAATCTGTTCCTCGTTGGATACTGCCTACTCAGAGGCACACTCTGCCTAACATACAGAGCCATGTCCAACACATAGCTGTTGAACATGCTCCATCTACAGATAACAACATTGAGTCACTTTACACATTCCAGGGATATGAACCTCATCACAATGATGAATACAACATGCTGGTGGGATAGAGTACCATCCCAGACACTTGCCTTACTGTGGAACAGAATCCAAATGTACATCAGACAGAATCCCTCACTGACACTCTTCAATTGGAACCTTGATGAGTGGATGGGAAACAGACAATTCATGCCAGGCATCACATCAGCAGCCCCACTAGAAAGGGACTTAGGGTACTAACTGTTAGAACTAGGCCTTGGGAGACTACCCAATGGTGTGGTGAAAGCTGCACAACTTGCGTAGGCTGATATATGCCTTCATGGAGATAGTCTACTACATACCTATGAACTTATGTGACAGGTACATGTCTACAGATAGTAGATGTGTACTTCATTGTACAGTCATGTTGTACAGCAGGCATATGGACCACATATACTGTAATGCTTACAGATACTGGTGGCTGTTATGTACAGTGGGAGAGATGTGCACCTCATGTCTTTCGTGCCATTGGGATGTGTGCTGGGTGGGACAGTCCTGGATGGCTCCCTGTCATGGTTACCCTCTTACACACATCTCTGCCCATCCATCTTTGGCTTATTATACTGTGTTCCCCCTACATATATATATGTACATATATATATATATATATATATATATATATATATATATATATATATATATATATATATAGGTACATAGGTAGGTAATAGGCTATCTGCCTGAAGGCATATATTAGTATGGCCAGAGTGTGCAGCTATCACCACCCATGGAGTTAGTTACCTAGGCTTCCGTGTAGTAGAGCTGATGAAGTGATCCATGGTGTGACAGTTCAGTTTCACTCACAGTCATCAAGGCTCCTCTGGAAGAGTGTCAGTGAGGGACTCGGCTTAATGTTGGTTGGGAGCCTGTTCCAAAGCAAGTGAAGTCTGTGAGTTAGTAATGTATCCCTCCAACATGTTCTATTTAATGTTGTGATAATGATATCCTAATCCTCTTGTTGAGGTACTTCAGTGGTCTTTCCAGCTGCTGAAGGTGCCTAGACAGATTCATTGCAAGTGTGTTGTGGTACTCTCTGATGGGTCTGATAACTGATGAGTAGAGGAAACCTCCTTTGACCTACATGCAAAGACCTTGGCAGTTTGTGGGAACACATAGCATGATTTTCTAACCACTTTGTGAATGTGTTTCTGGAAGTAGAGATGACTATCCACATGTGTCCATAGATCCCTTATTATCACCTCCATATTTAGGGTGTTGGCACCTATGTGGTATTTGTATGACTGTAGCTCGAGGCCATAATTTTGACACCACATCTGTCTGACTGAGACCCTTTTTAAGGATGTCTCTGTTTTCCCAAACATCGATTATGACAACTTTTTTGCAGTCATCCACAAACTTTGCTAAACATAGCCCTCATGTGTTTGACTGTATTTCTGAACAGTATACACCAGACAGGAGGGGTCCCAGGACTGAGCCATGGGGGAAAGCAGTTGTTACCAGCTTGAACAGGAGACCACAATTCTTACCTTGTGGGATCTGTCTGTACCCCATTTGGCAATCCATCAGATGACATACATATTTATGAACAGGTTGTTGATTTTGTGGATACGACATGTGTCTGGGATGTTGGGAAAGGGCTTTTCAAGGTCTATGTGGAACGTGTGTAGCTCATTTCATTGATGTATGTCCTGGGTGACTGCCTTGAAAATAGTCTAGCAGGTTTGGGAACCATGATCTGCCCCTGACCAAACCAAAATGGGTAGGGTTGGGTGTTTGTAGGCTCCCAATAGCTCTGTTTATGAGTTCCATCATGATGGATGCCATGGCCTTGCAGATCAGGCTTAATAGGCTTATAAGACAATAGTTCCCATGGTCTGTTGTGCACCAACACTTGTAGAGTGTGCCAAATGTTGCTGTAACACATTCAACAGTTTCATATCCTGTACAGAGATCTCAACAGACTGTTCAGGTTCAGGGTCTGTTTGTTTTGGAGTTCACATATGACACAGCCAGGGAAACCACGTCATCCCATAGACGCCGTGTTTTTAGGTTTGAAAAGAGATGTTTAACCACTGTATATGTGATTTATGGGTTTTCACAATCTCCAGGTATGATAATGGGCCCTTTTGTCAGTGAGAGGGGGGTAAATATGTATGAATCTGTCTAACAAGATGTTGGCAATGTCAGTCATGTACATGTATTCATTTACAGTTTGCACTGACTCAGAACATATATGAGTTTACATTGATATTTATGACATAGCGAAAGAAAGCTTCATGGATCTCTATGGACTCTTTGACAATATTTTTGCCAGAATATGGATTGGATAATGTTAGGAGTGCTTATTGTTTATTGATGATACTGATCGGAGATTTATTGATCTTCTTTGAATTTTCACTTTCTTTGAACAACTTAAGCACTTGTAGTACATAGTTTGATTATGACAGGAGTCCAACATATTATATGGGTCTGTTTTCATATAACTGTGTGTGCAAAGCAGGATTGGTGAATAGTGACAAGTTTCTGGGGTAAGAACTGCAACTGCCAGATATGTGTGGCCCACTGCTGAACTCAGACATGGCCTAAGTATGTGAGCATGCCCAGTATGACCTTTCAGTATGTTGTTGACTGACATTTGCTTTGTTTTTAAGTGTGTGAGCATGCCCAGTATGACCTTTCAGTATGTTGCTGACTGAAATTTGCTAAATTTGCTTAAGTGTGTGAGAATGTCCAGTATGGACATATATACTATATGTGTGTAAAAAATCAAGTTGGTTTTTACTTCAGGGCTCACCTTTGTGTTGTACATTGACAGGAAGGACGCTGTACCTGCAGGGCTTCCATGAGTCACTTTGCATAGACTTATCAACATTTCTACATACAGGGGGGACAGCTATTATTTGTACATTTCTACCTGGGGGGGCACACCTGATTGTTACTGAGGGTGTACATAGGATGAGGGTTTACCTGACACTTATACACATTTGCTAGGCCTGTACTGTTATGTCAGGTACTCAATTTCAGTCTGTACTGTTGCCTATCATACTGGCTTGAGGCATACTACTGTACTACAGATCTTAGCTTCCAATTTCAAGTATATTAGTTTGTGACTTCATAGCCTACCCAACCCACATCACACTGCCTGGTCTGCTGTTATCTGTCTTCATAGGCCTGGGGGGAAGTTACTCATATGCCTCTTCAGAGGGCATGATACAGCATTTGTTTGTGTTTGCATTAGTCTACAATTGTCTTGCTGTGTCTCTGCCAGTGAAATGCTGTCATGGCTTAGTGGTTAAGTACTTTGACTATAGTGCACAGTATCCTGAGTTTGAGCCCTGTCACTGCTTTTTATTTTTCTGCTGGGCAGGCCAGACTGCTTAAGGAACAGTAAAGTAGGTGTGAGTGTGTTTACCTGATTTTGCTCAACTTTGCCCGACCTTGCCCAACTTTGCCCGACCTTGCACAACATTGCCCAACATTGCTCAACGTTGCCCAATGTTGCGCTAGTTAGCGCGGTGTGCAGCTCCGCACAATTGTGTTTAAATATGCTAAATAGTGGTAAAATGTGCTTAGCACTGCTTTGTATTTCTTAAAATAGGGCAATCATGCCTCAGGTGGTGCTGCACGGCTGCCTATGCCGGATGCACATAGTACACTCCCTATACATGTTTGAAAACAGGTAGTGTCAAGTTAGGCATCTTTTTTATTGTATGTGCGAGTCAGCGAGAGGTGTCATTTCCAGGGTTCCTACTGAGTCAGTGTATGTGCTATACGTTGCCTCTTTGCCAAGGCCAAGGCATACTAGGCATGCCTCCTTCTGCCTACTGGGGCAGGCTCAGGTTGTTCCTCCTTCAAGTCACGGTGTGCCTGTGCAGGCCTTGGCAATAGTGGGGGGCTGTTTGGCCTTGCCCCATGCTGTTCTTGCTGCAGCTATTTTCACAGGATCATATTGTGTAGCATGGCACATACCATGACAATTTGGGTACATGTAGTTGGTGAGTACTGCAAGGCTCCACCAGATGTGTCCAGGCACTGGAACCATGACTTGAGCATCCCAAACACATGCTCAATAATGTTTCTTGTTTGTGTGTGTGCCTCATTATGGAGTTCGTGTTGGGGTGTGCATTTCTGATGGGTGTCATCAGCCATGGCTCCAGTGCGTATCCAGCATCCCCCAGTAGGTGACCGTCAGGGATGTCCCCATTGGCAAATCTCTGGTACAGCTGCATCAGATGCCAGATGTGGGAATTGTGATAGCTTCCAGGGCAGCCAGCATACACATTCATTATTATGCCCTGGGCATCACACATGACATGGCAGTTGATGGAGGGGAAGCCCTTGTGGTTGATGTAGGCCATACCCCGCTCACCGGTGATGGTTTGGTGTGTATGTGCATGCAGTCTATTGCACCCACTACCTCAGGGTATTCTGCTATTTGGTGGAAATGACGCATATTGCTGGCCAATGCCTCACGGGAATTGGGGAAATATACGTGGTCAATGACATGTGCTGACATGGCATCCAGGAACTGGTGCAGTACCCTGGATGCTGATGCCTGTGAAACCCCCATCATATCACCAGTTGGTCTCTGGAAGTTACCTGTAGCTAGTATTCATAGGCCAATACATACCTTGGTATCCACTGGGATGGGTTCCCCTTTGTTAGTTCTGTGTGGGAGGCGTGGCTGGCACAGCTCAACAATTTGCTGCAGGAGGTCTCTGTCCACTCTGTAGTGCTCCACTATCTCCAGCTCATGTAGCCCCTGGTAGGTTACCCTGGGTCTGTACACTCTTCTCTGTCTCCTCACTGTGGGTTACTCAGCAGCATTCACAACATCACCACCCTCAGCATCTTGCACATGTTGGTTTATGATAGCAATAGCAGCCCCTAACATTTTGCCTGACTTAAGCTTTTTAAGTTTTCACTCTTTGTATACTGCAGTGTTGCAGAATTCTTGGGAAAAAACAGGGTAGACTGCTGTTTGCAGAGTTTAAAGTGCTGGGCTGGACTAGTCTACTGCCTGTGTGGTTGGCTGATTCTGATATATTTCACCTGGCAGCTCTGCTAGTTCTCTTTGGTTAACTTCCTACTACTTCTTTTCCTTCCTTTTCCCTTTCTGTTTCCACAAGGGGCAGCGCTACGCAAACAAGCACGCACACGTGCGCACACGGTGTAGGCATGTTTGCAAGAAATTTCAAATATATCCAAGGCGGACACCTTTGGTTTCTGGTTTTTAGCTAGGACACCTGTAGACACGCCTCTTGCAATCCTGAGCAACTCAGGGCAAACACAAGCCACTGTGCTCCAGTAAGCTTACAGTCTTTCCAACATACCCCCTCATGATGTCACCTATCTTCTACTCTACTACTCCCCTACTCCTACACTAACACTCTAGGGACATGGCTCACATGCTGGGGAAAATTGGGATTTACTATCCTTATCCTCATTTGCATAGGATTGCCCACTAATGCTTGGTTACATCTCTCACACTGAGCTTCCCCCCTTAGCAACCACTACTCAGTGGCCATGTTGTTTTCAGCCTGCCATTCACCTGCATGGCAGAACAAGCTTTTTAGTGAAAATGCCCATTTTTGGCTATTTTTCAATTTTTTTCATTTTATTTAAAGCTCCGCACATTTGAGCGGTGCTGCACTATGCTTAAACATCGGAGATCGAGGAAAAATGGATTTTAAGGATTTACCTCATTTGCAAATGTCAGTGACCTTATATTTGGCCATTGCCATGCTTCCTCAACTAGATGCATCCTTTATTTGGAACTATTATAGCGCCATTTAGCTATTTGCAGAACGGTACTCCGTTACCAATAGAGTACATTTCTGCAAATAACACTACTCTTACACGGACAGGTTAGTGTTTCCTGGATCGCAAATTTACCTCATTTGTATAACTTTCAGCAGCAAATGAGGTAATTTGCATACCATAACACTGTCCGTGCAAGAGTAGCTTTAGAAGCTCTCATGCACGCCCCTGCCAGCTGTTGCTGGATCGCTCGGCAGACATATTGGCTGTCTGCCGTCTTACACTAATCGTAGACTCCATGCAACCCTTCGTAAATCTGGCCCATTGTGTATAAATATCTGAAAAGATAAACTAGTATATACTTTTCTCTTAGCTGCAATCAGTTTATTGCTGAACAAACAGCATAATAGTGACATGACTTTAGCAGCTGCCAATTTACAGCAGGCATAACTTTCAGTATTTAGGAGATGGCAAGCTTCATGAGCAATTTATTTAATTGTAAATAACAGTTAGTTCTCAGACAGTAAGTTACAAGACTGTCATGAGTACTACACTGGACTACTGAGGCAAAAAAATAACAAGGAACTTAAGCATTCAATTCATATTTTATCTTGCCCATGTTTATTATATTGCACAGACCAGGCTTTATGATTATATTCTAATATCTGCACATCTGATGTTACACTGTCCAGTAATTTAATTTACATTGCATGGGCTTAACTTTCTGTACAATATGTAGCTTACTGTCCAACATATTTTTCAGACCTTTCTAATGTGCTGCAATGCAGTTAATTGCAGTTTTAATAAATCAAGATTATGACATAGGTTGGCAGCTTGGTGACTCTTGCAGGCCTGCCTTTTCTGTAAGAGGTGAAATGGGTTACTTTTGGATGTACTTACAAGTTGCCACTCATACTGTTATTGTATTGCACAGATCATACTGTTTAGCAGTTGGTCTTTTGAAGTAAATCAACAATTTATTTTAATTAGAATGAATTCCAGATTGATGAGGATGTCTTTTGACGTGCTTTAATGCACAGAATCCCTTGGACTTAGTATCTTAAAGTGAAGACACAGTTTGCAGTCTTCCTTAGAACTCTTTTTATCACAATAGGTTTTATGCTATATATGCATGTATTTGATGAAATTGCAAGTTGACGTGCAGAGTTTCCCACAAATAATTTGCTGTTGAACCCCAGTGTCTTGAAGGTAGCAGATGTGTGTTAAGCATACTCAAGTGTTTCAAATCTGAATTTCAGCAAACCCCTACAAGGGGTGCCATATTCAGCTGATGGTAGCGCTCTTATTAAGAAAGTCAAAGACCCTTGTATATTAGCAGTAAGACTGCTCAAAACTTTGCTGAGAATGCTTTTAGATGATAGCACTTGCACCTAGCATGTGCATTGTGCATGTTACTTATCAATACTAAGCACTTGTCACGTTGCACTTTGTATGATTGCTGGTACAGGCATATGCTTAAACTATATTATTCAGCAGTTGTTCTATGTACAATGTCACCACCCTGCCCCCCCCCCCGCCCACACACACACACACACACATACTTCCACACCCTCCCGGCAGTGAAACAATGACGTATTAAACACAAGTAGTCGGCACAAAATTATCAGGATGGCAAAGAAAAAAAATTAATCTAAATTTCGGTCTTTAGGTCATACATGCTGCCAGTTTTGAGAAGGTATTAATATCATTAAGCTATGTAGTATTTGCAGCTGCCTTCTTATCACATGACAGACCTGCCTTCTTGTCCTGTCTGTCATGCTTTATACTGTCAAGTGTTTCAGAAACATGCGCATCTGTTTTAAATCAGATTTTCTCACTTAGAAATGGTATCCGTAGCTGAAAGCTTATATTCTAGTGAAATAATATGAAATACTGCACCAGTTTCATTTGAAGGAATTAAGCCAAAGGGTAAAAGAAGTGCAGACATTGAGGCGTCTGAAATACAAGTACAAAGTATATGCTAATTACCTGAAACAATGATTCTGATATGCTGAATGGGAACAGTGTGTCTGCTACCTCATCACATATCTATTGCATCTGAAATTCTGAGCTTATTTTGCCCAAGGGAAGTGTAATTATAGAGTACACAAATTATCAGGATCCTACAAAATAAAGCTGTTAATGAGCTGCAGTAATAGAACATGTTACTGCTAAGATTTAACTATAAAAAACAGGTATCATTCGATAAAAAAGAAAAATCACCAACTGCTGCAAAGTTACAGCAGACGATGACACTTTTAAAGAGATTGGCAGGAACTCTCAATGTAATCCATTAATAGACAAAATAAAGTAACATAATTGTGTTATAAAATACACTTTTGTAAACAACATCTAGAGCTGTGAAGTCCAGTGAAACTATAGTGAGAATTTAGTAGAAATATGTTGTATAAATATCACAAAGTATTTGGCTACTTTAATGCTGAAAAAGCCAGCATAAATATACAAGACTCTGCTTCCCAGTTTATCAAGTGATTGGATATGTCCTAGTGAGCTAAAAATATAAGATATTTTGAAATAGCCTGGACCATTACCAGTAGGAGGTTTGTCTAAGAATCTCAGCAGGAAACAATAAGTGAAAGTATATATAAATTTGGTAAGTAAAAAGAGAGGTAAGGCATATATTGGGGAAATGTGATGTACAGAGTTTCATTATGTAATAAAAGAAGCTCTTATTTGTTGACCAGGTATTTATAACAAAGATACAAATGCTAGTCTCTAGACTGCAGCTATATAGAGTACAGCTACTTTAATGTTAATCACAGTAGCCAGGTGCAATAAATGCAATAAAAGTTTAAACACCATAACACAGAAAAAGAAAAGAAAAGATTTTAGAAAAAGCAATATACAGAACAATGTAATAAAGGAGATGCAGGGAATATAGCATACATGCATCTGCAACACCATGTTAAATGCAATATGCACAAAAAGAGAGTGCAAATGCCCACAGAACTAAATGAAATAATTATTACGGGATCTAAGCAGTCCCACACCTGCCTGACTGCATTTGGCCAGTTTCATGGAAGTGATCAGTCTTTAGATGTGCTTTGGATTATTTGTCTTTTTTATTTTTACTGGGAAAGTCTGTCTGGATGAGGTCCATTTTCAGTAGTGGCCTGGGGAGAAAAGCTCCAGTAAATGAGATTTACATTTACAGTTTCACTACATATGATAAACAAGAAGTACATTTGCAAACAGCAAAACTTGTTGTATTCAAATGTGCATTTACCACAGTGACTGTGCTGAAAGCATAATTTCAGTAAAGACAATCTGTATTTGATAGTCTTTGAGGAGACTGTGCAGTATAAAAAGTGTATTGTATCAGAGACAAATCTTTGTATGACAGTCAGATAGATGGGCTATCATTCATGACATAACAGGGGTTAGAGAACCTTGTCAAATATGTATGAAATGAAATATGGAGTTTGATGTAAACAATTAAGGAAAGCTGTTACTGTGCAGAGAGAGAGAGATTTTCCATGGGGTTTATAGTCATTATAGAGGATAACTGCACAAGAATGTATAATAAAGCTGAATATCATGGAAATTGTTCATGGGGAAAATTGGAGAAATGCTTTTATGATAGCTGTATGTGCCAATAAACGGTGGTGCAGTGGTTAGCATTGTTGCCTCACAGCAAAAGGTTCTCCTGTTCGATTCTTGGCTGGAGCGCCTTCTGTGTGGAGTCTGCATGTTCTCCCCATGGTCGAGTGGCATTAAAGACATGCAGGTAGGTGCGAGTGTGAATGGGTGTGCCTTCGTTGAAGGTTGGGCATTGGGCTGGCAACTCGGCACCGTAAAATCCACAGCCAGTCATGAGCGGACCAGAGTTCCGCTGTGGCGACCCCTAACCGGGAAAAGACAAAAGACTTTTATGTGCCAATAAACACCATTTCAGTGAAAGGAGAATTCAAGGGCTGTCAGCACATTTAATGTTTTTTTCTTGTGAGTATTGCTATGATCTTTCTTTAGTAGCAATAGCAGCCTCTTAGAAGAACTACAACAGAATATTTGTTTGGAAACAGTTGGCGTATTTGGATTGTGTGGTCTCCACCCTGCATATGACATACAGAATTATGCAAAGGTCTTCAGGTGGAACCAACATATGTGTTTAGGCAAAACTGAAATCCATTTCAGAAACACATAATGCACTGGATATTGTTTACCTATTTGTTGAACAGAATACTGGAGCACTATTGGATAAAGGACTTGCTCAAAGCATACAGTAGGCAAATGGAGATAGAAAGAATAAAAGCCTGTATGTAAGAACAGGAAACAGCTCATTAATAGCTCAGAGCCTTAGCACTCTGCACTGACAGACAGAAACCTGACTAAATTATTTGTAATGCATGATGATTTACCTACCCTGAAGTATTACCAGTTATGAGGTGAAAGGGAGTATGAAGTATTCTAAAACCTTGAAAGCTGTAACTCACTCAGAATTGTCTCAAAGATAGCGGCCAGAAGCAAAATGTACCTCTTTATCACCCTCAGCATTAAAAGCTGTTAGACACTTATCTCTGCCATACTTGTTTCTTTTGGGTATATGGTAGTTCGAAATGTGTTGCATCTTTTAAAACTGACAGATTTCTCTGCTATTATTGAGACTTGTGCTACTACACAGACACCACCTATCAAAAAACTGCATAAATGTGTAAAAGTGTATAACAAACTTGTTGTGCACTTTCCTATCATCACAATTACATATTGCATGTTGTTTTATACATTTGTTTTGTGTTGTCAGTTCATAGGTTCATAGGTTCATAAGTGTGTACTAGGCTAATGGGCCTGGGGCCTTTACAAGCCTAGCCATAGGATTACCCTGGCATCGTGCCACCCGACCTTAGCTCCCAGTGCCTCTGTCGAGTAGAGCCACTGAAGTTATCCTTAGGGTGAATTTTCTATTTCCCATCCACTCATCAAGATTTCTCTTGAAGAGGTTCAGCGAGGTGCTCTGCTTGACATATATGGGAAGTCTATTGACTGTTATTCACTGAGAGCTGTTGAACATTTTATTCAATGAGCCTTAATTTAGTAATCTGTAATTAAGCAAAATGCATTACAACTAGAACAAGTTGCAATGCATTAGCCTTGCATAAACCTTTAAAATATTATGATCTAGAACTAAAGCCGTATAGGTTGACTCTCTGCTCACTAAGAATCTCAAAATGTGTATACTTGCGTGGACATAAATTAACTGACTAAAGCACAAAAACAAAGTACCTTTGAGTGAAATGTCATTCTTAACTAACATTAAGTTACTTAAAGTTAAGGTCAGAGAGCTTGGGAAAAAATACCTTTGCAATTTAGATGAGCTAGCAGTCTACCAAACCTTAAGAAAAGAAAACAAGGTTAATATAAACAGAGCCAAGGTTATACACTGCAAAGCTACTCAAACACCACTATTACGAACTTCACAGCAATTTTGGAAACATGTCATATAACTCTTTAGACTAAAATTATTTCTTAAAACAAATGCCACCTTTTATTTCAGGATTGGGGGAGCATAACTAAACACCACGTGCCAGTTCTGCTCTTTTTTTCTCAACATTCATACATAATCTCTATAAAAGTCCTTATACTAGCTATTTTAATTTCTATCATTCTGTTTGAAAACTATTACTAATAAAAGTTAAAAAATGCATGAACCCTCTCTAAACCAAATTCAATCCTAATTTTCAACAGATTCATTGCTTAATAAGCAAACTAGGATGTGACTTCTTATGTAAACCACTTGCTCACATCTTTTATCTGCTGGTTAACACAACACACAACTTTCTATCTCCTATAAAAAGTACAAGTGCATAAAGCAGCTGATTATTTCTACCCCATAGCTAACTCCATTGCTAAAATTCTAGCAAAAAGAAAATTATAGTCACATTATGGAATACTTACAAAAATATGACATTTATGCATAAATGCAATAAGGTTTCAGGCAAAACATGTTACTCTTACTGGATCATACTGTCTCAGGGAAACTGATAACAATAATATGGAGAAGCACTTACTTACAAAGGCTGTTTTTGTTCATCTTGAAATGTGTTTTGAAACTTCCTAAACATGGTCTGCTTTTCTGAAGAAACTGTAAAACTGGATTCATTGTGAAAGCATCGTTGTACTTCTCAGTTCATATTATTAATAGATAATTATTTGTTACTATTGCAGGACTTCAAACACAAGTAGTCACCGCCAGGTTTGTTGCTCTACAGGAATCTATCTTAGGAGTGCTTCTTTTTGCATTTTTTTTTATTAGCTACATTTCCTGGAACTTATTAGAAGTTGTCTGCATATTGTACTCGGATGATATCATAATTAGGGGATAGGTAAAGATTTTCTTATAACATCAATAATGCTCTCCAAATGGATTTAGCAAGCCTTGAGAAAAATAATATATGCTTAAACATCTAGAAATCTATAGTAATGCTTTTTCAGAACATCAAAAAGGTTAGTCAGATCCTCCTATCTGATATTAATAGATCAACACAGACATAATCTGACTGTTGCTGCTTATCAGAGAGATCCAAGAGTCACATTATCTGACTGTTGTTACTCATCAGAGATATCCAGGAGTCAAATTATCTGACTGTTACTCATTAGAGATATTCAGGAGTCATATTATCTAAACATTGTTGCTCACCAGGAATGTCTAGGAGTCACATTATCTGATTGTTGATACTCACCAGAGGTATCCAGGAATCACATTATCACACTTGTTGCTCACCAGAGATATCCAGTCACATTATCACACTTGTTTCTCACCAGAGATATCCAGGAGTCACATCATCTGACTGTTGCTACTCACCAGAGGTATCCAGGAATCACATTATCACACTTGTTGCTCACCAAAGGTATCCAGGAATCACATTATCACACCTGTTGCTCACCAGACATATCCAGGAATCACATCACCACACTTGTTGCTCACCAGAGATATCCAGGTGTCACATTATCTGACTGTTGCTACTCACCAGAGGTATCCAGGAATCACATTATCACACTGTTGTTGCTCACCAGAGATATCCAGGAGTCACATTATCTGACCGTTGTTATTCACCAGAGATATCCAGGAGTCACATTGGACCATTATCTGAGTTTCATACTCCATACTGAAAACATTTCACTTGTTGCACTAATCAAATTGAAGTAGCATATAAAATCTGCCATTTGTATACCACTGGAGCTAGAAGATCCATTGCTGTCTATGTTCTATTACTGCAGTTAGAATATGCACTGCCAAGCAATTCCTTGCTATCCGCATTAAACTCATTTCTATCACAAAAAACAGAATAAAATTGAATATTTATCAACTTGAAACACTATACTGAATATCACTGCACTGTCCTGAAAAATTCCACTTGGTTACCTCTCAGAGACATAACAGCCTTTTTATTTAAGTAAGACGATCTTTAAGTTAATTCATAAGATCTAATACCCATCCCAGAAAAAGAAACTCTAAAGAAGAAATTGTCAGCTTAGAAACCATTTAAGCACAATAATATGTAGGCCACCATTCACTATTGACACTGATGAAAACATATTTAGCAAGAATGCCCCTGCTGTCTGGAATTATTTTCCTGAAGACACAACAAGCACTAAAAGTCTCCAGTGGTTCATTAATTTATTAAAAAAAGAATCTCATTGAAGCAAATAGTAATTGTTTCAGTAAACAGGGATGATTGATACCAATATCGTCTTCATTCTAAAATTGTTAAAAAGTTGCAATGCTTCAATTAATTTAAATTGTATACATGTCTCATCGGTGCAGTAACTTAAATACAATATTTTAATTCTAACTGTACTATTCATGGTGCACTACTTGCTGCAGTAGTTCTGTTTTTTCCACTGATATGTATGGTGGATGATATGGTTAAACGTCAGTTTCTT
>NC_056733.1:1187601739-1187619239 GCF_019279795.1 Protopterus annectens | reverse complement strand
TATATATATATATATATAAATGTATATAGATATATATATATATATAGATCTAGGACTGTTGAATTCTGAATCTACTATAATTGAACATACTTTAACGAAAGCGCTTTCACCGAAAAAAATGCTTTTGTTAAATTGTGTTCAAATAATAAATAAATAAACATTACATTTACATTTTTGCAAGGGGGCAAGCCCCCCTGCACCCCCCACACCTCCCTTACTTTTATATTCTCACTCTGAGGTTGCATTACAGTGGGGAAAAGGGAATTTTCCCTTAATCCCACTGTAGTGTGATCTCCACAGCAGGCATACTTACGTGAAAGTGCTTCTTCGGTGAAAAGCACTTTCACGTAAGTATGCCCGGCCGTTTCACATTCGCTGAAACGGCCGGTCGATCATTAGTCCTGGACCCATAAATATATATATATATATATATATATATATATATATATATATATATATAGATACACACACACACACACACACACACACACACACACACACACACACACACACACACACACACACACACCCACACACACACACACACATATATATATTTATATTTATATATATATATATATATATATATATATATATATATATATATATATATATATATATATACACATATACATATGGATAGATATAGATATAGACATAGATATAAATGGCAGAGTTAACACACATGCTTGTCGTTCAGATATGTGTCCAGCTATGTCCTGTGTCAGCATTAAAGAACACTTATAAAAACAATATGACTATGGTCATTACTTGGGATCATTGTTAATATCAGTAAATCAAAGGCCTTGTTGTAGTCTTTATTTTTTAAACAAGAAACATCTTTATTGAATTATCACTTAAGACATAGGCAATCAAACATTTATATAAGTGAAAACAAAACACGTTGACATATTTTTAGTGGCAAACATTATACATCACTTACAATTTTCTGCAGTCATTGTCAGTCAAACATTCCAAAGCTCATTCAGTTCCTGCCTTCCTTTAAACCTCATTCTTTCTACAAAATATTATTCTGCATGTATTGTTCCCACAATTCCTATTTTTATATGTAATTTGCTCCTACCTTTGTCTACACATCCTACTTCCAGTTCTTTTTTCTCTTTTGTTATATTCACTACTTCTGGTACAGTTGGTTTAGATTTTAATTTCCATTTTCTAGTGATTGCTTTGCTAGAAGAAGGTCAGACGTTGTAACCACAAAATGGCGCAAGAATATCTCTTTTGAAATCACAAATATTTGCAATTATCTATGAGTATGGATTCCTCACTGACCTTTCCTACTCAAATTATAAAGTAGTCCACAGAACAAAATATCTCTTCACCATAGATTCATAATGTATTACTTCTGTCATGAATGGTATATGAAACTCATCTGACAAAGGTATCCTACTATCTGTTCTAGTATGTACACTTCCAGTCACCAGCTCATTCCTTTCATATCAATGTGCTGAATTAAATTTCTTAAGTTTGCATAGACTCACACAAAAAGGAAGATTACTGTCTCACTTTATAATAGGCAGGATGGCTATCTGTTAGTCAGAGGTTCAACATGATACTAAAGAATTATAAGGGTCATAGGTCGTTACCAGGCTTGCAACCAGGGGACTATATAGGAGGCTGGCCCAAATTTCCAGTAACCCTAAAGAACTGCCTGGTTAAGTGACTTGCTCAGGGTCAAACAATAGTTATAGATGGGCTGAAAGAACTGAATCCTGTAGGAGAGGCACTAAAGATTGTCAACTTAACCCCCTGACCACCTGCCAGACTAACACCCTATGCCAACTGCTAGACTAACGCCCTGTGCCAACTACCAGACTAATGCTCTGTGTCAACTGCCAGACTAATGCCCTGTATCAACTGCCAGATTAATGCCCTGTGCCAACTACCAGACTAATGCCCTGTGCCAACTGCCAGACTAACACCCTGTGCCAACTACCAGAATAACACCCTGTGTCAACTCCCAGACTACCACCTTGTGCCAACTGCCAGACTAATGCCCTGTGCCAACTGCCACACAAATGCCCTGTGCCAACTGGCAGACTAATGCCCTGTGCCAGACTATTAACCTTCAAGCTGATAATTATATATTTCTGATCTTAATATAAAAAAGGGCTTAGATTCACCACCAACAAAACATGCCTACACTCTTCTTTATGTTGCATTTTAGTTTCAGCCCTCCATTATGTACTTTCTAGACTACATCTAAGGGATTTACTACACATATACCTTCTATATGGCACTTCCTATCCATAGCCATCAAAAAAATGTCAGTCCCCCAGAATCCTTCAATGCAAGACTAAATAGTTTGTTAAATGTGTCATATCATAGATGTGGGAAATATAAACTAATTATCTTTTTACAATGACTGATAGTGGTGGAGGTAAGGGGAAAATTGATCTGGGTTCTTGATTTACAGGAGTGCAGTACCAGCATTGTTTCATAAATGAAATGACTACTGAATTTGTGGTCACATCTGAAGCACTCAGTGTGCAGGGATTAACTGTAGTAAGATAAAGTTGTAGCTCGCTCCATTTTGAGTGTACAGGGCACAGTGTAATCTAGCTTTTAGTTCTGATGGCTGATGCAGGATTTCTTCAGAACAGATTAGTCCAGAAAATGAAGCATGAGTGAATAAATTGTAGTCTGATTGGCAGTTTAGTCATTAATTCAGAGCCTAAGTGGATAAATTTCAGTCTTGAGTGAGTAAATCCTACTTCTTCCAGGAATTAGTGGTAATCATTAGTAATATGTGAAAAATCTTTTTTACTTTCTTAACAACATTGTTTAATGGAACATATTTGCATACCAAGCTGATGCCAGTGACTAAAGAAAACACAGACACATTTCTAGTGCACTGGGCATGTGCATATTCCTCTACAAGTTTGTACACAAAGTGCATTACCACTGAAGTTTGTATAACTGATGCTGGGGATTTATTTTTTTCTTCGTTGGAGAACTTTCAAAGAGCTTTAACAGTAAACAAATAATGTGAAGTTGTTCTATCACACTGTGCATTCTTACAGATGGGTTCGGAGCCAATCTTCGGCTCCGAGTCGGCCTTCCACAAAGCTCGAGGTCTTCAGATAGTTCGAGGCCAAGTCCCTATGCACCTTGAGTTACCCCAGATCTAGTTTGCTGCTGCAATAGATCAGAGGTTCCTCACTTAGCTCAGACCACTACATTTTTTTCTTATTCTATTATTATCTAGCTAGTAGTGTTTTTTCTCTACTATTTCAGTTAATCTTTAAGTCTTATAGCTTTTATAGCTTAATAGAGATATTCCCTTTCCCTTTGGTGTGCCTTTCATTATTATAGCTTTTGGCCATCATTTTTTCTGTTAGGCCTGTTATATTTAGAGTAGTTAAATAGTAGTTAGTGTGTGTTTGTGTGCCTTTGAACAGTGGCAGTTTAGTCACAGTATTTGGTATTATATATCTATAGCTTATTTAGAGTGGTTTGATAAAATAGTTAGTGTGTGTGTGTGTGTGTGTGTGTGTGTGTGTGTGTGTGTGTGTGTGTGTGTGTGTGTGTGTGTGTGTTTTCATAGTGACAGTTTAGTCACAGTATATTTAGCCCATAGTTGTTTAGGGCTTATTTAACTACTTTTGGGTGTGTCTAGTCCTTTTACAGTACAGTAGTTTTTTTCTAGATATTGTATAGTTGATTATGGCTGACCAGGATAGCGATAAGCATCTCAAGTCAGGCTTTAAAAAGTGTCCAAAATGTGGATAGAAAATGTCTGTAACAGTTAGCCATGTAAACTGTGTGTATTGTCTTGGAGCCTTGCACCTACAGGAAAGCTGCTTCATTTGCCATTCCTTTTCTTCTAGAGTTCTTCAGGAGAGAAAGAGAAAGCTTATAGACAGAGGACTGCTGAAACCATCCTTTCAGGAAGCTTTGAGTGACCAGGATTAAGTCTAGTAAGTCTACAAAGTCTCCCAAGGCTTCTACTTCTTAGGAAGTTAAAAAATCTAAGAAACCATCGACATCAGCTCCACATCCCCTAGGAGCCGACTGTCTTGTCTTTTTGGAGCCGGCCCCCAGTCCTGGAACTGGTATCCGAGGCACTAAAATCTCCAATACTTCAATCAGTGTCTCCTTCCATCCATTCATCTCAGTCCTCAATCAGCTTTTCTGATTTGGATGCGGATTGTGTGGTGCAGAAGTTGCTAGAGGCACCAGCGTTTGCGAAATTTTTATCGGCTCCAATCCAAGTGGTTTTGGAACTGAAAACTGCTTTGCCATCAACTTAATTTCCTCCTCAGAGCCATACTGGTCCTTCGGAGATGGAGGAGTCAGACCTGATGATTGTTGAGACTTCAGAACCAACGCCTGTTCCAGTGCCATCAGTTCCATGTACTCGGACTTCCTCAGCACCAATTGAGGAGTCTAGGAGCCGACACTCTCCGGTCAGGTCCAGGGATGATAGTCAGACTGACTTGTCGGTTCCGACTTTGCCTCTCGGGGCTTCGGCTCAGATGAGCTCAGCTCCTACCTCTGATTTGGAGCCCACTGCCCCGGTACCAGGGGGATCGATGGTTTCCTCAGATCCAGCGGTCCCTTCTCATAGGAGCAGAGGTGCCTTTGAAGCCATGAGGAGACTGATGTCTCCCAAAACATCTACAACTTCAGATCCAACTTTCTCCTCCCCAAAAGCACCTGTGTCCACCTCTGCCTCACAGATCCTATCAAAGCGTAGAGACCCTGAGCCTCAGGAAGCCCCACTGGGTGGTCTCTCCCCTTCTGAGTCTTCACCAGAAGTTCCCACTGATGAGGTTCCCAGGAAAAGAATTTGTAAGAGGAAGCATCTAGACTCCCCACAGGAGTCTCGCCCATCAGACACCAACTTAGATTAATCAGAAGGGTCCCCGCGGTCCCCCTCTGAAGATATCTCATTTTCTGAGATATTAGAAATCCGTAGGCAGAGGGATGGCTGGCAGTCCTCCAACCCTACTGAAGATGAGTCGGTTCTCCTGAAGGCTTTTTGGGTCTCAACCCTCCACCTTTTGGGTGTCTCTGCCCTTCAATGAGCTCATGGAGCTGGTCTCACAAAGGGCATGGGAGTCTCCGATCACCATGGAGCCTGTCCCTAAGAGGCCCGATAAATTTATTTCTGCCCCCCAGGAAAAGTCTTTTCTTACCAAGGGAGTGCCAGTTGATGCCATGGTGGTGGCAGCAGCCACCAAAAAGGAGAGGAGATGTCAGAAACTTCTTCCTCTATCCATCCTCCTAACAGGGATTCCAGGACCATGGATAGATACAGGAAGTGCACGTACAGTTCAGTGACTTTTGCCTTATGTTCACAGAACTATCTCACTCATTTTATGAGATTGCAAAGAGATCTCCTAAAAGAGCTTGGAGATACTCTTCAGGGTACATTAGCTACAGGAGCATCTGACAAAGTCGCCTCTCAGCTTGCTACCCTCAATTCCATAGTGAACTCGTCCATACATCTCATTTCATATGCAGCTGATGGGGACAAGTAGGGCAGCGGGTACAGGAATTGCACTCAGGAGACATTCCTGGATGCACTTGTGTTCCTTCACAGAGCCCTTTAAGTCATCCTTTGTCAACACTCCTTTTGATGGCTCATCCCTTTTCGGGCCCAAAGTTAAGGAAACTTTGACCAGGTGTGAGCAGGAAGGAAAGACTCTGCCATCGGAGTCTATTTTTCCACCCCTACCAGACCCTACCCCAAGGGTCAAAAGGGAGGAAAGATGTGGTTCCGAAAAGACCAAAGAGCCTTTCTGGACATACATGGTGAACCCCCCTCCAGGGGAAGAGGAGGGGCAATAATGGAAGATGCCACCCTCGTGGCAGAGGGGGTACAGAAAACCAGGGGGACAGAGAGCAGTTCTTTGGGAAGCCCTACCAGCACTCCTGAAAGGAGACCTGACTGTCCTGCTCTGTAGGCAGTCGGGGGTCGCTTATCTTTATATCCAGATGCCTGGCTCAAAATAACAAATGACAACTGGCTACAAAGTATAGTTTCCAGAGGATATTTCATTCCTTTTGCAACTCCCCCTCTATTGACAACAAAAATCCCGGACATTCCACCCAGTTACAGGGAACAAGCAACAATAGAGGTCCAAATGTTGCTAAGAAAAAGAGTCATCCAACCAGTCCCAGCAGACCAGATAGGATCTGGAACTTACTCAAGATTCATTTTAGTTCCAAAAAATACAGTGGACTGGAGACCTATATTGGACCTTAGCAGACTAAACATATCTGTCAAGAAAGAGACGTTCCAGATGGTCACGTTTCAGTCGATACTTCCCTTCTTAGGGAAAGACAATTGGATGTGCTTGATAGATCTACAGGATGCATACTACCATATAAAAATGGCCAGACCATCCAGGGTTCATCTGCGCTTCTGGCTGGGAGCCAATCATTACCGGTTTTGAGCCCTGCCCTTTGGTCTCACTACAGCCCCAGGAGTGTTCACCAAATGTATGGCAGTGGTCACAGCTCACCTGAGGCGTTTAGGATTCCAGGTGTTTCCATACCTAGACGACTGGCTCCTCACTGCCACCACAGGCATCAGCTAATACAAGCCAGAGACACCACTCTTTCACTCTGCAATCATCTGAGCATTACAGTAAATTCAGAAAAATCTGCCTTATTGCCATCGCAAGATATCATTTTTATCGGAGCAGAATTGGACACCACCACCATGACTTTGAGACTTCCAGCAGAAAGAGTTTTACTACTTCATCAGCAGGTCACCAATATCATATCCAAGGACAAGCCTCCAGCATCAGAGGTGCTAAAATTGTTAGGCATGATGGCAGCTGCAATACTAGCGATACCACTGGGTCTCATGCACACTTGAATCCTGCAGTGGTTGTTATTCACTCAGTGGTCTTACCAAGAGCTTCCAGTGTCTCATCTCATAATGATCACAAACTCATGCAAAAAGGATCTTCAGTGGTGGTTGACCTCTCTTCATGTAACGATAGGTCGTTCTTTTATCCAACCCTCACCAGTGGCCACAGTGACCACAGACACTTCCTTGATAGGGTGGGGGGAGAATATTCAGGAAAGAACAGCCCAAGGCACATGGACCGAACAGGAGACACATCTGCATATCAATGTCCTGGAGACGAGAGTGGTACTTATGGCATTGCAATATTTCCAGGACTCTCTTCCTCTGGGAAAAATTGTGATTCAGACAGACAACATGCCGGTGGTCTGGTACTTAAACAAACAAGGAGGAACCAGGTCCTATCCCCTATGTCGCAAGGCCCTAAGAGTATGGCAGTAGGCTACATCCACCCATCACTTTCTGTTAGCAATGCACGCCCTAGGGAAAACCAATGTGATAGCAGACAAACTGAGCAGGGCAATTTTGTTGCCTCATGAGTGGTCCCTCAAGAAAGAGATAGTGGAGAGAATATTCCACAGGTGGGGCCAGCCTTGCTGCAACCTTTTTGTCAACCACATGAACACAAAATGCAGACGCTACTTTGCCTTGATTCCCCCTCTGGGAGAAGCCCCAAGGGACGCACTCATACACGATTGGCCTCTGAGTTTCCTCTATGCTTTCCCACCAATTACCTTGATACCAAAGTATTGCAGAAAACAAAAGCCCTGAGAAGGACCATCATTCTAATAGCCCCTTATTGGGCTCATCAGATTTGGTTCCCCTTCCTTCGACTTCATCTGTTGGAAAAGCCTTGGATTCTGGACCCAGTTCCAGACCTTCTCACTTATCCATCGGGAGCTCTTCATCCCTCTCTTGACTTGCTAAAATTGACAGCTTGGCTGCTCCAATTCCAAACATAGCTAGGTTCCATAACCTCACTATTGAAATGGAACATATATTGATATCTTCTCATAAGTCCTCAACTAGGAAGCTATACTTTAGCAAATGGAGAAGATTTTCTATATGGGCTTCTCAAAATAATATTGATCCCTACCAAGCCCCTATTTCCTCCATACTAGAGATTTTGACTATGCTTTTCAATAAAGGAGTGGCAGCAGCAACAGTTCGGGTACAACTTGCCACTATCTCTAATTTTCACCTTGGCTTTGAAGGATTAAACATAATGCCACACAAGCTATCCAAAGCCTTTCTCAAAGGGACCTTTCATCTCAGACCACCTGTGAAATCCCCTTACACTCCATGGAATCTAAATTTTATGCTTTCACACATTATTCTCCCACCTTTCAAACCAGCCTCCTCATGTGATTTGAAATATTTGTCATGGAAGACTATCTTTTTAGTAGCCGTCACTTCTGCCCGTAGAGTGTCAGAGCTTCAGGCCTTGTCTATAAAGCCTCCTTATTTGATTTTCCATGCTGACAAAGTGTCCCTGTGAACAAATCCGTCATTTCTACCCAAAGTTTGTACTGAAGCTAACTTTAACCAGATCGTAGATTTGCCAGTGTTCTTTCTCAAACACACCAACAACTTAAGAGTATATGCTGCACAAGCTTGATGTTCATAGACAGCTTAGATTTTTACCTTGATAGAACAAAAGAGTTCAGAGAATCAGAACAGCTTTTCGTTTCCTTTTCAGATTCCAGAAAAGGTATGCCAGTGGCAAATACAACACTGTCTAAATGGTTATCTGATTGTATCACGTTTACCTATTCAGTTGCTAATCTACCTTTGCAACACAAAATTAAGGCTCATTCTACCAGAGCAGTGTCCACATCTTCTGCCTTTTCTGCCAGGCTTTCTATATACATTTGTACAGCAGCCACTTGGTCAAGACCTCATACCTTTATCAGTCATTACAAAGTTGACAAGGCCTTCAGGGACAGGGCTTCCTTTGGGTCTACTGTCCAGAAAAACATACTCCCGTGAGCCACCCAAGAAAGATGGTGCTTGGGACGCTACCCATCTGTAAGAATGAACGGCGAGATAGAACAATTTCACATAAAAATGTTAAGTACTTGCCATAACTTTCCATTTGAGTTGTTCATGTCGCCTTTATTCTTACTTCCCACCCTCCTACCCCCTCCAGGGTTTTTCGAGAACTGAGATACTAGCTTATCCTGGTTGCTCAATCTTTCTATGGGTTTTCTCCCAAAGAGTGATAGAATGGCACATGATATTATTAGACACAGCAAACAAGATCTGAGGTAACTCAAGGTGCATCATGGGATAGGGACTTGGCCTCGAGATATCTGAAGACCTCGAGCTTTGTAAAAGGCTGACTGGGAGCCAAGGATCGGCTCTGAACCCATCTGTAAGAATGAAGGTGAGATGAACAACTCACATGGAACATTATGGTGAGTAAATAACTTCTTTCTTGCATTCTTTCACTAAGTCAATTATGTGTGGTTCAGAAGTGGTGGTATTTTTTATTTGAATTTATTCTTCTTATTATTATAAGCATCATTACTTTTTTTTTCTTAAATTCCTCTTAATTCTGTGTTTGCAAGGACTTTTTTGGTGGCAATTGTACCTTATCACTAACTAAAAAATATCTATTTTAGCAAATAAATGTTAGGCATTAAGGCTTGAATGAGTGTTGATCGACACATGATAATCACATGCTTAGGTGAAGAGTAAAATATGAGGCTATGGTCGAAGTGCTCTTCTGCACATAAAGCTACAGTTATCAGAATACTAACCAACATCCATACTTGCTTTATTTTGAAATAACCTTAATTTATTTGGTGTAACTGGTTTGTGGGATTGATTTTGCAAAGTTATATTCCTTTAATATGAATGGAAAGATGTTAGTGTAGACATGCGCAGAGTAGCTCCTTTTAAATATTTTAATACAAATTCTTGAAAAGTAGATTGCCAGTTTTGAAGAATTTGTGTTACAAATATTTAAAAAGTAATATTTTGAAAATCTTGTGCTTATTAGCTATAGCAGGAAAAAGGGTAGAGTATATTGTGCCATTTCTGCTGAGCATGTCTGGCAGTATGTAAAAAAGTGTAGAGTGGAACACCAGTGTTCTAAATCAAAATTTCTCAAATTTTCTCAAAATTTTGCAATATTCAACTTGTGCATGGAAGAAACTGAATGAAGTAATGAATTTGTAGAAGGGCATATTAGTTTCATAGGTTCATAGGTAGGTACTAGGCTATTGGCCCTAGGGCCTATACAAGCCTAGCAAAAAAGGTACCCTGGCTTTCGCCACCCAAGAAAATTATTTTCCTGTGCCCCTGTCAAGCAGAACCACAGAAGTGATCCCCGGGGTGAATTTCCTATTACGTATCCAATCATTAAAATTTTTCTTGAAGAGTGCTAATAAGGAGCTCTGTTTGACATAGATAGGTAGTCTGTTCCAGAGTATGGGAAGTCTCTGGGAAAGGAATCTATCCCTCCAGCATGTCCTGTTTCTTGTGGTGACAAGGTTTAGGTCCCTAGAGTGTGTAGCTTGGAGGGATTGGGATTTCTTTAGGTGTAGCATGTCCAACAGCTCTGGGTTTGACACAGCTTTATATGTTAGGCAGAGATAACCTCGGAGTAGGCGATATGCTACGGAGTAAAGCTGGAGTTTTTTGAGATGGTCAGTGCTAATAAGGAGCTCTGTTTGACATAGATAGGTAGTCTGTTCCAGAGTATGGGAAGTCTCTGGGAAAGGACTCTATCTCTCCAGCATGTCCTGTTTATTGTGGTGACAAGGTTTGGGACCCTTGAGTATGTAGATTGGAGGGATTGGGATTTCTTTAAGTGGAGCATGTCCAACAGCTCTGGGTTTGACATAGCTTTGTATGTTAGGCAGAGATCGCCTCTGAGTAGGCGATATGCGATGGAGTAAAGCTGTAGTTTTTTGAGTCAGTTTGCATAAGGCATCTGTTTAAGGCCAGTAATTCTCTCTGTGAGGTTTTTTTGCGGCTTGTCTTGTTGTTGTAGATGTCTTGTAAGGTACATACCAAAAGGGGCATTGTACTCTATAACGGGTCCAATGAGTGATGAGTAGAGGGGAAGAATGACCTCTTTTTTTCTGGATGAGAAACCTTTTGTGATGAGGAGTGCCATGTAGAAGGATTTCCTGACCACTGTGGTGATGTGATTATCAAAGGAGAGACTACTGTCCACCTGTGTCCCAAGATCTCTTATCACATTTTTGGTGTTAAGTAGACTACCACCTATGTGGTAGTTCATGGGTACAGAGTTTTTACCAAAGGGGATGACAATGCACTTTTTGGCATTGAGCTTGAGACCATGGCTTTGACAACAGGCATCTGTCTCAGTGAGGCCCTTTTGTAGGATGTCCACATCGTTAGGAGTTTCGATTATGGCTCCTAGTTTGCAGTCATCTGCAAATTTAGTTAGCCAAAGACCTTCTGTGTTAACCTGTACTTCAGAGAAGTAGATACCAAACAGGAGAGGACCCAGGGCTGAACCCTGTGGTACTCCACTTGTCACTGGTCTGAAGTCTGATTTGGAGTCTGCTACTTTCACAGTGTGGGTGCTGTCAGTAAGCCAGTTGGCAACCCATCTTATGATATAGGGATTTATACCTAGTTTAGTGAGTTTATCTATAATTCCAGAGTCAGGGATGGTGTTGAACACCTTGGCAAGATCTAGATAGGCTGTGTGAACCACCTTACCCTCATCTATGGCTTTGGTGACTGCTTCAAAGAAGTCTATCAGGTTTAGGAGACATGATCTGCCTTTTACAAACCTGAGCTGTGTGGAGACCAGAGTTTGGAGATCTCCAATGTCTTTGTTTATAGTTCCATGATGATACGTTCCATGGCCTTGCAGAACAGGGTCATCAGGCTAATGGGGCGGTAGTTCCCAGCGTCTGTTGTGCCCACCCCTTTGTGGAGTGGGAAAACTGTCGTGGTGCGCCATTCAATGGGCACATAGCCTGAGGTGAGGCTATGATTGAACATGGTACTTAGGTGGTGTGCCAGTTCATTCTGTAGTTCGTGTAGAAGGCAGCCTGGGATGTTGTCAGGTTCCATGGATGTTGTGCTCTTGGCCTGGAGAGTGAGGTTTTTACCTATGCAGCGGTGATTACAGGAACTTTGCATTCTTCTGGTATAAAGCTTGGCCACTTAGAGTGCGAGGGGGGGGGGTAAAGTTAGCACTGGACCTATCTGCCAGGATGTTGGCAATATCAGTTGGTTCTGTATATTTAGTGTAATTATGCTGTAACTCAGAGCAGATCTGAGTGTTGCCATTGAGATTCTTGACATAGCTATAGAATGCTTTGTGGTTGTCTTTAAAATCAGTGGTGATTTTGTTTTCATAACTAGCTTTAGAAGATTTTATGAGGGATCTTAGCTTCTTACTGAGGTTGACCAGGGAGTTCTTCCAATCATGGGATTTTACTCTTTTTTGCAACAGTTTCTTTCTTCTGTTGTAGAGTTTGTTTATTGCAGAAGACCACCAGATTGGCTTCCTTTTTTTGGAGGATAGCATCTTGGTTCTGTTAGGGATAGCATGATTCATGTACTCATGTAAGTGCTTCTAAAGTGCATTTGTGTAGGATTCAGCAGTCGTGCCTTTATTGTCCATCTGCATGGGTGTCATGAAGTTTGCCACTTCTGTCTTAAGAAGCATGAAGTTGGCTTTGGAGAAATTTTTTATGGTTGTTCTAATGAGGGGTGAAAGTGGAATGTGGATGTCTAGGATGATTAGCTTGTGGTCAAATCTGACCAATGAGGAGCTGACGTCTGGTGTGGAACACCGGTCGCCCATGTTGGTGATGACCAGGTCTAGTATATTGCTGCCCCTGGTTGGGGTGCGGATAAGTTGATCCAAGGCACTGGAATTGATGATTTCCAGAAAACGTTGAGCAAAAGATTTGGTACATGAGTAGTTTCCCAGTTAATGGTAGGCTAGTTGAAATCACCCATTATTAGGGTGTTGGGTTGTACCTTAATATTTTCTAGTGTATCAAGAAAAGAAGAGTGGGAATCTTGGGGCTTGGTGGGGTGTCTGTAGCAAGCTACAATCTGGATTGTGGTTTTGCCTAGAGTTAGTTGAACTTGGATAATCGCAGATGCATTATGCTGAGCAACTAGCTTGGAGGTGTGGATATCCTTTATGAATATGGGCACGCCTCCACCTTTAGTGTTTCGGTCCAGGTTTGGCAGCCAAAAGGTGTGATATGAATTATATCCTGGTAATGCAGGGGTGCACCCTGGAGCTTTGAACCAGGTCTCTGTCACTGCACAGATTTTGATGTTCTCCATTTTAAGGAGTGCCTTGAGTGAATACATTTTGAGGTTTAGACTTCTAGCATTGAGTAGCATTACCCTCGGATTTTGCTTGCTTGTACCTGTTACAGTGGTGAATTTGTCATTTGAACCTTGCCTAAAAAAGGCACTATAGAGGTGGCAAGAGCCTTTGCCAGTATCCGGAATCCCAAGGGCGACAGGTGCAGGCCATCTCTGGCAAAGCAGCTTGGTCTGTTGATCATGTCATCCCAGGCAGACAGATACTGTATTCCCTTAGAATGACACCAGAAGCTTAGCCAATTGTTGAAGTCAATCATTTTGTCCTTGTACTGTGGTATGCTTCTGGGTAATGGCAGGATGCTACTCAGGGCTAGGGTCATACCTGCCTGGGCTACAAGATCGAAGAGCTCCTCCATGTCTCTTTTCATGTTGTCTGGGGAAGTACGTCTCAGGTCATTCACACCAACATGGACAATAACAGAGTCATATTTGTACTTGTGGAGTGATCTGAGTGCATGCATTATGTGGTGGATCCTGGCATCCGACAGGCAGCTAACAGTAACTTTCTCCTTGTTTAACCTGGTGAGTGAAACATCAGTGTGCCTGGCTATAGAGTCACCTATGACTAGAGTGTTGGGTATGTTGTGCCTTATGGGCTGTAGTTGAGTGGCACTCTGAGCATGTGGGCTATGTGTCATTTGGGTTGTGTTGGGGGGTGAAGGTTGCTTGCATTTCTTCTTCGGAGGTCTCGGTTGTTTGGGCACACTTTTACTGAGAGCCTCCATGAATGTAGGTGTGTGTTTTGTTCTTCTTTGTGTGTGTTTTAGTGGTGTAGGTTTTGAGGGACTATCTGAGGAGTGTGGTGCGGTGCAAGTGTTTACCTTCTCCTTTTGACTGTCTAGTCCAGTCTTCGGTGAAGAGAGCTTTGCGTCCAGTTTGGCTATATAAGTGCATCTCTCACAGGTCGTAGTGTTGGGTGGTAGGAGGAGAGGGTTGTCTGTGTTGCTGCATTGTCCCAAGATGCCCAGATTCATCAGGTAGACAGGAGAAAACACCAGGAGCTGACCTTTAGACATGCCTGGATAGGTGCTTATTTATTAAGTACTAAAAACTGTTTTCCTCTAGACGAGTGAGGAAAGTTGAGTGCTGTAGTAATTTATAGCTTATTTAGTGCTTACAATGAGTTCTGAACAAGTGCTGAGCTCAAAGAAACAGAATCGAGTGCTAAAACTAAAAAGCTGGCTAGTTGCAAAGGAAATTTTGAAGAGCAGACTTTATGGCGCCAGGAATACTTTAACCCTAGTTAAGTGGGGTGAGGGGGGCTCAGGAGCTCACAAACAGTCCTGGACACAGCAAATCCGTATCTGGACAAAACCTGACACAGGAAAGCGGGGAAGCAAATTTAGATTTTTTTTTTTCAGTAATTTTTTTTTTTCAGTAAAGTAGAAACAGAGAAAGCTGGAACAGAAGTTAATTCAACGTTAAGAATCTGAGTGAGTTGGCCTTCACAAATGTTCTCTATTAGATTGAATGAACTAATGACACTAGACTGGACCACCATATTCACCACCACCATATGCAAATTGCAGATGTTGTTCATTGTGACTGCAATCTGAAACACAACATGGTGCTATCTGTATTTGTGTTGCACTTGGTTTGCAACAGACTGAAGTTAGCTTGTTTGTATTATCCCATTAAAAGTAATGTTAACCTACATTCAGAG
Source organism: Protopterus annectens (assembly GCF_019279795.1). Taxonomy (NCBI): domain Eukaryota; kingdom Metazoa; phylum Chordata; order Ceratodontiformes; family Protopteridae; genus Protopterus; species Protopterus annectens. Next base: position 1,187,604,390 of record NC_056733.1, on the reverse strand, counting down.
TCCTGTTGTGTTGCAATGTTCCATCATATTTTCCTGTCAGAAGCAGCATTGGTGGAGGTGGCTTATCTTTACGTATTTCTGCATAGGACAGGCAGTGACATTAATATCTTCCTGTTAATGTGCATCTACTTCCTGTCTAGCAACAATCAGTCTCATAAGGTAATGGCACTGCTTGTTTTTATATTAGGAATTTTTTATATTTGTGGACACAGTATGATGTTTAGGCAGTATGTCAGATTGTGGTGAATATGGTGGTCCAGTTTTAAGTTATTTCAGTTTTCATTGCTAATATGAGCAGATGTGGCTGTTGCATCTTTTTTGCCAGCTTTACTTTACCAACATCTTTCTTCTAAAGTAATGCATCTAATTTATTCTTTTTACTTTTATAACATGTAAATAGATGTTGGCTTCATTGTTAGTGGCAGTTACTTGTGTTAAGGGTGCATTCCTTGCTACAAACAAAATGTTAATTTTCAGTGTATTTCTGTTTTTCTTCTTGCATTCAGATTCAATGTGACTAGTTATATATTTCACACAATACGCAAAAAATAAAACCACCAGAACTACGGAGCAGTGACCCAGCAATAGCAATGGATAAACAAATAAAGATAAAGCAAACAAAAAGCAACACCATGCGCTGGGTCTGATGGCTAGTCAAAGTATATATTCCTCCTTCAAGGTAATAGACAGTCAAAAGGAAAAAAGTCACAAAGTTATTTAGAGATGCCACAAAACTGCAAAATGATAAAATCAAGCAGTTTATTTCCAAATCTGTTAGTGCTTTCACCCGTAGGCTTCTTCAGACAGTACAATGTTACACAAGAAATACCCTGGTATTGTCATTAGACCAGCTGACAAAGGGGGGCCTATTGTCTTAATGGACACTGCTGAGTACACAGAAAGTATGAGGTCCTTGTTAAATGAAGGGACATTTTATAAACAGATTGATATGCAAATGGTTACGGAGAAAGTTTTTAAAGTTTTTGATATGTTAGATGAATTAATGGTGACGCATGATATTAGTGAGGAATTATACCACTATTTCAAGGTAAAGAACCCACAAATTCCAACTATACAGGGCCTTCCTAAAGTACACAAGTCTTTGTACCATCCACCTATGAGGCCTATTGTATCTGGACAGGGGTGGTTGACTGAACCTATGTCCATTTATTTGGAATACTTTTCAAGACCATTGATTGATAGAAGCCCTCATATTCTTAAGGATAGTAAACAATTTTTGATAGAGCTCTATGAATAAATGAAGAATGTAAACCCATTGAGTGACTTTTTTCTTGTTACTCTTGACGTTGTAAGTTTGTTCACCATTATACCTAATGACTTGGGTGTGCAGTTTTTTCTTAACTTTTTACGTAGTAAATCAGATTATACTAGTAAGTTTATAGATTTATTAGCACTTTTTCTGGAAACTGTACTAGTCAACAATGTTTTTATGTTTGGGGATGAACTATATCTACAGAATGATGGCGTAGCTATGGGCACATCATGTGCCAATAGCTACGCCAACATAGTTATGGCCCAATGGGAGGAACAACATCTCTTTCGACTTAGACATTATCAAGAACACATAGGTTTTTATAAAAGATTTGTAGATGATCTTTTCTTCTTATGGTTTGGAACAGAGGAAGAATTACTATTGTTTTTTCAGGCTGTCAACCACTCTACAGATTTTTTAAAGTTTACCTTGGGTTATTCTAGAGAAACTATCTCTTTTTTTAGATGATTCTTTGAATAGACTTCCGAATGGATTAATCAATACATCTATACATCGGAAAGCATGTCATAGGAATGCTTTACTCCATCGTCAAAGTATGCATCCTACTTACGTCTTCAATAATGTTATGAAGGGCCAAATTATGAGGGCGGCTAGGCTAAATCCCAGTGAGAATGGCTACACCGAGGAAGTTAATAAAATGAGAGGGATGTTTATAAATAGAGGGTATGATGCGCATACTTTTGACAGAATGGAGTCTGAGGTTAGTAAGCTTCGATCTAATGTGGCTAGACCTTACTATTCTGAACCAGTTTTGAATAGTAATTTGATACCATCCACTCCTGAATCACCCTCTAGTTCACTTAGGGCCCCCTTTTTTTACACACAAGATGCTGGAGCCATAAGGAACTTCATAGAAAATCGATGGGAGATATTGATTCTTGATCCAACTGTTAGGGAAATAGTTGGTTTAAAACCTCAGATTAGTTATAAGAACAAGCCCAACATGAGATACATGTTATGTAACAAGACACTACGTCCCACTACAAGCCATAATACTTTACAGGCTTTGAACACAAATCCCTGTGGACACTGTAACCAGTGTGTTTTTATAGATACCAGGATTTCCTTTGTACACCCTGTTACTCAATATGAGTTCAAACTAAATACGAATACTACTTGTATGAGCTCTAATGTGATCTATCTGGCTAGGTGCTTAGCCTGTACCTCGTTTTACATTGGCAAAACGAACAGAATGTTTAAAGAGAGGATTAGGGAACACATGTATCAGATCAGGATGGGCAATGACACTAATGCATTAGCTAGGCATGTGAAATCCACTGGTCCAGAACACACGTTCTCATTCTGTGTTTTACAAGAGGTTCATTCCAGTAGCAGGGGAGGTGATTTTATTAATTAC
>NC_056733.1:1187586739-1187599239 GCF_019279795.1 Protopterus annectens | reverse complement strand
TGTATGTGTGCATATGGATGTGCATGTGTGTGTGTGTGTATGTATGTGTGCATGCATGTGTGCATGTGGTGTGTCTGTGTGCATGTCTGTGTGTGTGCGTGTGTGTGTGTGTGTGTGTGTGTGTGTGTGTGTGTGTGTGTGTGTGTGTGTGTGTGTGTGTGTGTGTGTGTGTCTATGAAGTACTACTCATTTTATGGAGCTTTCCATGCTGAGCAGCTTCTTGCACATATAGTGACATATCTTGTTTTATTATTTTTTCAATAATTTTTTTTCAGAAGACTAGAAAATCATATAATGATTTACAGTGAGTAACACTTCTAGAATGGGGTAGTCATTTCATGCTTAATAACCACAAAAAAGGGAAATCTAGGCCTAATAGAATGAAGGAGTTCATGCCTAGGCTAGATTCAACAAACCATACAATTATAAATTATGAACATGTTTAAAATATAACATATGCATTTTAAATGAGAAGAATGAAAGAAAAGCAGAAAAAATTTACACACCCAAACTTAAATAAATATGCCATTTAAAGTTACGTATTCCGCATCTTTATCCATAGCATTTTTTTTTGCAGAGCTGCCCACCATTGATTTGGCTGACTGAATATAGGAAGGTGGGTATGCCATCTAACATTTAGTGTCAGAGACCATCTGAACATGTCACCCTTCACAGCTATTGTTTAAGTTTAGGTAAAGATAGTTTGCAGAGGTTATTTAATTTGTTGGCAATAAAGGCCCTTGTAATGGACAAAATATGAAAAAAATTGTTTTATGAAGTTTGAGTATAGTGAGGTTGGGTAGCCATTAGCTAAGGTCAAAAAGATGATATGATATAATGGAATCACCATCTCTAGTGCTTTCTTTAGTAAGCCCATAAAAGCTACCATAATTCCCAAAGTTGTGGCCATGACCAGAACATATGAAAGAGAACTAACTTGTATACAGCTCAGCAAGCTCCTGCCTGGTGCCCTGCAGAGTTCTACAGCAGCAAAGAGACAAAAGAGAGACTTTGGAGTGATTAAGGATCATTTTTCTGCATTTTCTTGCTGCCTTTAGCTAATTCCACCTAAAATGCCAATTTTCTAGAGTTTCTGTGATTTAAAAAGCTTGTTCAGTTACATAGTGTACTTATTTTTCTGCCTGCACTTTAACAAAGTCAGTTTTGTGTTTAAATTACATGTTTAACTGTTGTTGGCCACACACTCAAGTGTGATAGCCATTTATGTGCATTTAAAGTGTTTCTTTGATTGTATCTGCTTTATTTTCTGAAAAAAGAAACAACCCCCCCCCAAATAAATATACTTGTTTTCCCGCCTTTCTAAGCTAGTATATTACAGTTTTCAGGTTAGCTCTGAATTCAGTGCTGTGTTACAAGTTTCTGTGTTTGCCCATACCTTACTTGGATAGAAGGAAGTTTCTCTGTTCACTGTGACAGAGGGAGTTTGAGCTGCCTATCTGTCCCTGGAGGAATGGTTTCAGCCCAGAAATTAGTAGTTTATTGGCCATTTTGGACTAATTTCTATCTCTTTCATTTCCCTGCTATAAAACCCACATTTGCAAGGTTTTTGTGCTTGTATACAGTTCAGCAAGCTCCTGCCTGGTGCCCTGCAGAGTTCTACAGCATCAGAGAGATGACAAAAGAGAGACTTTGGAGTGATTAAGTATAGTTTTTCTGTATTTTCTTGCTGCCTTTAGCTAATTCCACCTAAAACTCTGATTTTCAAGAGTTTCTGTGATTTAAAAAGCTTGTTCAGCTTCATATTGTACTTATTTTACTACCTGCACTTTAACAAAGTCATTTTTGTGTTTAAATTACATGTTTAATTGTTGTTGGCTACACACGCAAGTGTGATAGCCATTTCTGTGCATTTAAAGTGTTTTTTGATTGTATCTTCTTTATTTTCTGGAAAAAAAATTAAATATACTTGTTTTCCCCCTTTCTAAGCTAGTATAGTCCAGTTTTCAGGTTAGTGTTGAATTCAGGACTGTGTTACAAGTTTCTGTGTTTGCCCATACCTTACTTGGATAGAAGGAAGTTTCTCTGTTCAATGTGAGCGAGGGAGCTTTTAGCAGCCTATCTGTTCCTGGAGGAGGGGTTTCAGCCCAGAAATTAGTAGTTTATTGGCCATTTTGTGCTAATTTCTATCTCTTTCATTTCCCTGCTATAAAACCCACATTTGCAAGGTTTTTGTGCTTGTATACAGATCAGCAAGCTCCTGCCTGGTACCCTGCAGAGTTCTACAGCAGCAGAGAGAGACAAAAGAGATACTTTGGAGTGATTACATATCATTTTTTCTGCATTTTCTTGCTGCCTTTAGTTAATTCTGCCTAAAATGCTGATTTTCTATAGTTTCTGTGATTTAAAAGGCTTGTTCTGCTACGTGTTGTATTTATTTTACTGCCTGCACTTTAAGAAAGTAGTTTTTGTGTTTAAATTTCCTGTTTAACTGTTGTTGGCTACACACTCAAGTGTTAGTCATTTCTGTGCATTTAAAGTTTTTTTTATTGTGTCTGCTTTATTTTCTGAAAAAAAAACAAAACAATTAAACATACTTGTTTTTCCACCTTTCTAACCTAGTATAGTCCAGTTATCAGGTTAGTGCTGAATTCAGTCCTGTGTTACAAGTTTCTGTGTTTGCCCATGCCTTACTTGGATAGAAGGAAGTTTCTCTGTTCACAGTGAGAGAAGGAGCTTTGAGCAGCCTATCTGTCCCTGGAAGAAAGGTTTCAGCCCAGAAATTAGCAGTTTAATGGCCATTTTGGGTTAATTTCTATCTCTTTCATTTCCCTGCTATAAAACCCATATTTGCACGGTTTTGTGTGCCGGGCAGCGCCAGTTAGCTAGGGTATAACTATTCCCGGCTCCACAAAGTCTACTCTTCAATTTTTCCATTGGAACTAGACCATCTTCCAACTTAAGCACTCAAACCATTCACTTCTCATCCTGGCACTTGCTCAAATCTCATAGCAAGCACTAATAAACCTTAGCACTAGACCACCCCTATACTGTAGAGAAGGACAAGGCTCTCTATTCGGCCTACCCAGCCAATCAGTAAAACAGTTCACTGTACCTATCCAGGCATGTCCAAAGTGCAGTTTCAGGTGTACTCTCCAGTCCAGCTGGTGAATCTGGGCATTTTGAGGCAATGTTACAATTGCCTCATGTACACAGACAACCCTCTCCTCCTTCCAGCAAACACTAATACATGCGAGTGATGCAATTATACAGCCAAACTGGAGGCTAAGCTGTCTCAACCCAAGACTGGACCAGGCAGTCAAGGGGAGAAGGGAATTACTTGCATCACGCCACCAGTCTCACATATACTTATGAAACCAGCACAGGTAAAAAACACACATAAATACACAAAAACATACTTGGATACTCTAAATAAAAATCTGCAAAAGCAACAGAAATTTCCGAAGCAGACATCCAAGCAACCTCCACCCCCCCAACACAAACCATGAAACACATACTTCACAAAACCAGTGCAGCACACAATCACAGCCCTTAAGGAAGGCAAAATAACATACCCAATGCACTAGTAATGGTTGACTCTATAGTCAGGCAGACTGATGTCCCACTGACTAGGCTGAACAAGGAGAAGGTTACTCTTAGCTGCCTGTCGGGTGCCAGGATCTGCCACATAACACAAGGACTCAGGTCACTCCAGAACAAGTACTAATATGACTCTGTCATTGTCCATGTTGGTGTGAATGACCTAGGTTGTACCTCCCTGGACTACATGAAAAGAGACATGGAAGAGCTCTCTGATCACATAGCCTAGGCTGGTATGACCCTGACCCTGAGTAGCATCCTGCCCTCACCAAGAATGATACCAAGGTATAGAGAAAAAATTATCAATTTCAACAATTGGCTAAGCTTCTGGTGTCATTCAAAGGGGATCCAGTGTCTGTCAGCCTGGGATGACATGCTCGACAAGCCATGCTGCTTCACTAGAGACGGCTTGCACCTGTCACCCTTAGGCTTTCGAATACTGTACAAGACACTTGCCACCATCATAGTGCCTTTTTTAGGCAAGGCTCAAAAGACAAACCCACTGCCATAAATAGCTCAAGTAACAAAAAACTGAGGGTAATGCTACTCAATACCAGAAGCCTAAACCTCAAAATGCATGCACTCAAGGTACTCCTCAGTATGGAGGAAATTGATATATGTGCAGTAACAGAAACCTGGTTTAAGACTCCAGAGAGCACCCCAGCACTACCAATCTACAACTCATACCATACATTTCGGCCACAAAACCCAGACTGAAATACAAAAGTTGGGGGAGTATCCATATTCATCAAGGATACACACACCTCCAGGTATAGTGGCACTGCATGATGCTTCAGAGATCATCCATGTGCAGCTAACAATGGGCAAAACTGCTATTCAAATTATAGCTTTCTACAGATCACCCACCAAGTCCCAAGACCACCATTCCACATTCCTGGAAACACTGGGAAACATAAAGTACTACAAAACACCCTGATATTGGATGATTTCAATTACCTAAACATTAACTGGGATAACTACACAAGTAGAAACTCCCTTGTCCAACATTTCCTAGAACTTATAAACTCAAATGCCCTGGATCAACTAGTCAACACCCCCACCAGAGATGACAAGATATTGGACCTGGTCATCACCAACATGGGTGACCAGTGTTCCATACCGGAGGTCAACCCCTCGCTGGTTAGATCTGACCATAAACTAATCACTCTGGATATCCACATTCTGCCACCACCCCCAGTCAAAGAAACCACCGTGAAAAACTTTTCAAAAGCAAACTTCACATTACTTAAGACTGAGGTTGGAAGTTTCAAAACCCCCATGCTAAAGTATAACTCTCTCCAAGCTGCAAAATCATTACTAATGCACTCTATGGGCACCTACAAGAATGCATGGATCGTGCTATCCCAAACAAAACCAAGACTCACTCCTCCAAGAAAAGGAAACCAGTCTGGTGGACCCCTGCCATAAACAAACTATACAATAGAAAGAGGAAACTAATATAGAAAAGAGTAAAATCCCAGGAAGGGAAGACATCCCTAATCAGTATCAGCAAGAAACTATGTTCCCTCATAAAATCATCCAAGGCTAGCTTTGAAAGAAAAATTGCCATGGACTCCAAAGATAACCACAAAGCATTCTTTAGCTATGTCAAGAATTTAAGTGGCAATTCTCAGATCTGCTCAGAGTTAGTGCAGAATGGCACAAAATACACTGAACCGACCAATATAGCCAACATCCTGGCAGACAGGTTCAGTGCAAACTTTACTCCCTCTCACCCCCAAAAGGGCCCATAACTATACCAGAAGAATGTAGTGCCCCTGAAATCACAAACACTCAGGTTAAAACAGCCCTCTCCAAAGCCAAAAACACAGCATCAATGGGACCCGACAATGTCCCAGACTGCGTCCTACATGAGCTCAAAGATGAACTAACCCCTCACCTAAACACACTGTTTAAACTCAGCCTCTCTACAGGTTACATGCCCACAGAGTGGCGCACAGCAACTGTTATTCCACTCCACACAGGTGGAGCCACAACGGACCCTGGGAACTATCGCCCTATAAGCCTGACTAGCTTGGTCTGCAAAGCTATGGAGTGCATCATCATGGATCTCATTAACAGAGACATTGGGAACCTCCAAACACTGGACCCTACCCAGTTCGGCTTTGTTAAGGGTAGATCATGCCTCCTAAACCTGGTGGACTTCTTTGAGACAGTTACCAAGGCTATAGATGAGGGAAGGGTGGTCCATACAGCCTATCTAGACCTCACAAAGCCCATCCACACCATTCCCCACTCGGGTATTATAGACAAGCTCACCAGCCTGAACATAAACCCCTACATCACGAGATGGGATGCCAACTGGCTCACAGACAGAACCCACATGGTAAGAGTTGCGGGAGCCAGGTCTGACCCTAAACCGGTTACAAGTGGCATTCCCCAGGGCTCAGTCCTAGGACCCCTCCTGTTCAGCATATACTTCTCAGAGGTACAGGCAAGCACAGGAAGACTATGGCTGACCAAGTTCGCAGACGACTGCAAACTAGGGGATATAAATGACTCTCCGGCTGACACAGACATCTTCCAAAAGGGTCTCACTGAGACAGATACCTGGTGTCAAAACCATGGCCTCAAGCTAAATGCCAAAAAGTGCATAGTCATCCCCTTTAAAAAAAACAAAGTACCCTCAAACTGTCACATAGGTGGTAGTCCCCTAAATACGGAAGACAAAATAAGGGATCAGAGGACCCAAGTAGATAGTAACCTCTCCTTTGATAATCACATTGCCAAAGTGGTTCGAAAAGCCTTCTATGTGGCCCACCTAATCACAAAAGGGTTTGCATCCAGATCGAAAGAGGTCATTGGGCCCCTCTATGCATCACTCATCAGACCCATCATAGAGTACAATGCCCCATTTCGGATGTACCTTACAAGACACTTGCAACAACTGGAAAGACCACAGAAGTACCTCACCAAGAGAATCACTGGCCTCAAGGAGATGCCTTATGCAGCTTGACTGAAGAAACTCCAGCTCAGAGGTGATCTCTGCCTCACATACAAGGCCATGTCCAACCCAAAATTGATTGACATGCTCCATCTAAAGAAAACCATATCCCCTCGAGCCACACACTCCAGGGATCTAAACCTCACCACAACAATAAATAGAACATGCTGAAGGGATACATTCCTGTCCCAGAGACATCCCATGCTCTGGAACAAGATTCCAATCAACATTAGGCAGAGCTCCTCACTAACCCTTTTCAAGAGAAACCTTGACAAGTGGATGGGAAACAGAAAGTTTACTACAGTGATCACTAGAATGGCTGTGCTGGACAGAGGCACAGGGAACTAATTTAAGGGGGCAACGAAAGCCAACACATTCTACCTAGGCTTATAATTGCCTTTGGGCAGATAGCCTATTACCTACCTATGAACCTATGAACCTATATATATAAGACCTCACCATAGGATCATAGAAGATTACTAGGCTATCGGCCCTAGTGGGCCTTTTTAAGCTTAGCCATGCTTTGTAGAAATATTAGGCAGGAATTTTTCCCACCCCTGGATTCACTAAACTATTCCTACATGAAGTGGTTTGTATTCATGTAGCATTAGAATTAACAGCAGTGCACCTTGCATATTCATGAAGGTACGCTGCTGTTAAGGCTAAATGGGCATGAACAGTGAACGAGTACAGAGGGCATGTTTAAGTAGTGCATGGACATTGAACATGGCCTCTGCACTCAGAAAGTGTTGTACGGCACTTTCAAAAGTATTTCAGTGTCCACGGACACTGAAATGAAATTAAAATGAGTATCTCAGTGTCCATGAACACTGAAATAGCTAGGTTCATAGGTTCATAGGTTCATAGGTTCATACTAGGCTATCTGCCCGAGGGCATTTACAAGCCTAGCCCATAGTTTTGTGGCTTACGCTACCCCTTTAGTATGGGGAACTATACCCATTATTTTGCTGTGCCTCTGTTGAGCAGTGACACTGAGGTAATCCCTGGGGTATATCTGCGATCTCCCATTTACCTAAAGGTGAGCAAGAAACTATGCAGGAGGTGTGTGACAGGTTCTGTCACACACCCCCTGCATTGTAAAAGTGCCAAACGGCACTTTGCAATTGGTGTCAGTGTCCACGGATACTGACAAGATAATAAAATAGCTATGTCAGTGTCCATGGACACTGAAATAGCTTGTAGATCTGTAAAAAAATGCAGGGGTGTGTGACAGATTCTATCATACACACCCACCATTGTTAAAGTGCCATATGACACTTTGCAAGTGCTGTCAGTGTCCACGGACACTGCCAGCTAATAAAATAGCTATGTCAGTGTCCACGGATACTGGAATAGCTTGTAGATCTGTAAGGAAATGCAGGGGGTGTTTGACAGGTTTTTCTTTTTTTTTCAATAATAAATCTTTATTCTTTTCCAATTGTTAATACAACACTACAACATATGTACATTATATACATGAATGCTTCCAACAGTTACATAAGATCATTATAGATTAAGATATAAGTTTTATCTATACTAATCTCCATATTAAATATGCACTTTCCGGGGAAAAGTGGATTAGAACATTAAGCTAACGCAATGTTAAAAATTTGCTCCCATATTTTTGTATTATTTATATTTTTCTTATGGTCTTTAATTAGTAATTTATGTGCTAAAATATGTTTTATCGCTACACTTTTAAAGTTTTCCCATGAAGTCAAGGATGGATTCAGCCAATTTGTAGCTATATAAAGCTTCATTAACAAGAAAATATTTATAAGTATGATCACTTGGGATCTGTTCAAATCATTCGGAGGAATATGAAGAATCATAAACTCCCAAGAAAGTTTGGACTGTTGATAACCCATTTTTTGTAACCGAATTTTTAGAGAATTCCAAAGTTTGAATATACATTTACAGCTCCAGAACATGTGTAAAAGGTCAGCAGTTTGATCAATACAATATGGACATTTAGGTAAATTTTTTTCGAGTTGAATTTATGTAAGCTAAGGCGAGTGTAGTAAGCATTATTAAATATCATCAGCTGAGTAAATAATAGCTTTTGAAGAGATACTGATCTTAAGGTTAGATTAAATGCTTTCAATATTTTATTTTCATCAATCAGTAATAATTTATCCTTCCAATATTTAGATAAGAGTATTTGGTTATTATATTTCACATCTTTTATCAAATTATATGAAGCCGTTATATATTTGAAGTCCTGCATAAGAGTTTGCCATAAGTTTGAACAAATGGTTAAGTCTTCCTCTTTAATTTTAAAATTACTAAAATAAGTTATTGAAAGATCCTTTAATTGTCTCATTATAATTAAATAAGAGTTAGGAAGGTTCAACTTTCTTAACATGTCTTATATTGAGATACCAAGAAAGGGATATAAATCAAGTATGGTTAAATCAATTATATGTGGGAATTTTTTAAGATCTATCAATTGATTACCGATTTTCAAATTCGGGTTCTTATGAAATGGTTGGAAAGTCATCATATACTGTAAGAGATTTAGTGATTTAAACAGGTTTTGTATTGATGTTATGTATATTCTAATATGTTCCATCAAAGTGTATATTTTAAAGGTATCTTTATTTAACCCCCTGCATTGTTAAAGTGCCATACGGCTACAGCCTTTAACTGTACAGATGTCTGCAGAATGCCCAGATGCCTGCCTCACATACTTCTCACCCTCTTAGAGCAATAAAACAGTACAAAGCCATAAATAATGGGAGGACAAAGCCACAAAAATAGGGAAATGTCTTAAATAATGCACTGACAAATCTGAAAGAATAAAAGATTTGCAGTACTACAGACTTCCTGCAAGGTATGAAGATTGAAACAGAAATGTCTACCATATGAAAGCACTGCACGTCCATAGCTGTTAACTGTACAGGTATCTGCAGAATGCCCAGATGCCTGACTCACATACTTCTCACCCTCCTAGAGCAATAAAGCAGTACAAAGCCATAAATAATGGGGGGACAAAGCCACAAAATAGGGACATGTTTAATATTGCACTAGCAAACCTGAAAGCTGACAGAATAAAAGGTTTGCAGTAGCAATGACTTCCTGCAGGGTATGAAGGCTGAAACAGAAATGTCTGCCATCTGAAAGTGCCGTACGGCCATAGCCTTCAACTCAACAGGTTTATACAGAATGCCCAGATGCCTGCCTGCCTCACATACCTGTCAACCTCCTAGTTTAACCGTAGCTGAGTGGGTGTGCGCATTATGGCTCTCCTGCCAGTATTGCTTAAACATCCCATAGGAGATAAATAAAAATATACAGCCAAAATCTCCAAACGGAGATAGTGTAGTGGTTAGAGTCTCGGATATAAAGGTAGGCGTTCATGGTTCAAGTACCAAAACAGGCAAGTTATGTTTATATGGGAAAGCAGTGTTAAAATTATTATTTTCAACTTACATTATGTAGTAACCATTTTTGTCAACCGGGGTAGTGTAGCTGGTGTAAAGTGGAAGTGTGAGTACATATAACATGTGAAACCACCCATGTATACACAAGTGTCCCATACAGTATAGTCACACCCCTTGCTAATGTAATGAAAGTACATAGAGGGATGTCATGTAATGTAAATCATATACACTGACTAAATGAAGCCATTATTCTGATATTTTCTAAACATAAAAAGTGAGCAATGATTAACAATGCTCAGCCATGCTTAGCAGGTGTAACCACTGCTTAGACATGAATGCTAAGCAGCAGGTAGCTCAGCTAAGTGGATTAGTGCACTGTTAAGCAGTGCTCAGCATGCACCCTTTTAAGCACTGTTCAACTCAGCTTAGCAGATTTGTGCACTGCTTAGCAGAGCTTAACATGTTTGAAATGGTCCAATGAAAGCAAAGGGCAGGAATATTGCCTTATTTAAATGGTGCAGGTGGGAATACAGCCAGAATCTGTTATAGTTCATCTGTGCAGGTACTATGGCTGGTGTAGGTGAAGGAGCACGCTTTCGGGCACAGTGCTGGAGTACTCAGGAGTCCAAGGTCATGGCTGGACTCCTTGTAGAAAACCATGAGGAGAAACCACTGCTGGGCCAGTACCAGAGCTCATAATACAAAGCAGAGGCCTGGGACAGTCTCGCACATGATCTCACCAGTGCTACTGGCATCCCCGGACTGGTGGGCAGGTACGGCACCACTATGCCAACCTAAAGCAGAGAAAGGGGGTGCTTTTGGCCCAGTCATTCCAAGATGCATTGGCACAGAATGCTCCAGTAGTGAGTAAGTATCACTATCAAGTAGTGTGTAGCAAATACTAGCCTGAGAATGTGATAGACAGGTATGCATAATGTTTGTTTTTCTCCCCTACAGCTGCAGCAGAGAGGGCTAGTAATTTTGAAGCCCATGCTGCCAGAATGTTGAGGCTGGACTAGCAGGCTGATGAGTACAAATCTATTTTGCAGTATATTGTGCAAATAGCTAAGAAGGAGTACATTGCTTACTGCTATTCGGTATACTGTTACTGTGTTAAATGAATAAATAAAAAGTTTGTCTGACTAATATTGATGTGCAATAAAGATCCCTGCAAAAGGTGTTGTGTTTACTCTGATATGTTGTTGTAGACATATAGAATGCATACAGATTCTTCACAGCAAATATGGCAGTGACAGCATGCATTAATCGAGGTTGTTCTGTGAAACAGCTATCAAGAAAAACTGTAGATGGTGGAGTTGTCAAACAAGATATAAATTAAATGTGAACTATATACTGCACTAACCTCTGAATCCTGAATAGTAATGTGTAAAGTATTACAGTGTGCTTCATGCAACATTGCCTTGTGTTAACCTTTGCTTCCCAGATCATAGCAATCCAAAGGATTAATGCAGAGTACAATAACTATCTGTCATGCATGCATCACAACCAAAAGACTATTAGGCAAAAACAGTGAAACAAGAAACAGCAGCTCCCCAGTATCTCAGTGTGATGAGAAATAGCTTAGTTGTTAAGTTTGCACACACAGACATGGTTTGAATCCAGGGAGTGGTACTAAGATGCGTGCATATCTACACACAAGGAATCAGGAATAAATGTAAAAACAGTCAGGTAGTGTTAACAGATATTTTCTCCACAGGTTTTACAGGTAAGGGAATGTTGGTAGTAGCTGTATGAAGGGTATACTAATAAACTGTGTACAACTGTTCAATTGTTCCACCACATGCTTGCAAATGACAGCAGGATAGGCACATACAATATGCACACTTCCCAAATCATACTTCTCAACTGTACAGCCTTTTGCAGAATGTCCAGAATTTTGCCTCAGATTTATGGTCTTTTTTTCATACAGTTGTGGTTTTATGTCAAATTAGTGGCAAATCATTAAAGACTGAAGTTAGAAAATGATAGACATTTGTTTCAGACTTCATATCCTTCAGAAAATCCATGCAAATCCAAAACCTGTTATTCTATCAACTTTCTAAGTTTGTAAAAGCAGTATTTAAAATTGTCCCTATTTTGGGGACTTTGTCCCACTTTTATTTATGGCTTTGTCCAGATTTCATGCTCTAAGATGTTGAGAGGTATGTTCCCGATGCATGTCTCGCAAGTGTCACTCTGTCACCACTAGAGGTCTCTGGTGCCAATAATCCTGCACACAGATAGGAAACCAGTTGAAGTATGCCAGAAGCATACTCACAAAACAGCTATTCAGGGTACCCCTTCTATGCCAGATATGTAACCCTGACATGTACGTGTCCCCTCTAGTCACGTACCCAGAGTTGTCACACTTTGCCCCATACCATTCCAGGCTGACAGTTTAATAGGTATGCTTGTGCTACAGAAGCTATGGGCCACAGGGAGATGCAAAGTGAGGGCAGACCCATAGTGTAAAGAGCAGTACTTTTGTGGAAAATAGAAGCATAAACAGTTGTTAATGGACTTTATGTCTCCCCCCCAGCCCTCATCTGGATCAGTACTATAATTCATATACTACAGGTATGTTGTTCTCCAGA
>NC_056733.1:1187544239-1187581739 GCF_019279795.1 Protopterus annectens | reverse complement strand
GCATAGCATACATTTTCTGAAGGATATGAGGTCTGACACTGAAATGTATGTCATCATTTACTGACAGACATCCTCAGATCATCACAGTGATCTACCAGAGAAATACAAATAATTCGTGGAACAGACCAAAAATATGAGCAATAAACCTGGACATTCTTTAACAATCCAGACAGGTATGCTCAGAACCCCTTAGTGCAAGTAATCTGGACTAAGCTTGACAAAGTGGGGGGAGAAAGCCATGAAAATAGGGACATATCTGAAATATTTGAGTAGATAAGCTATGAAACGTGCTACAGTAACAATGTCTGTTCTAACATATATTGACTGAAATAGCACAAGTGCAAGACTCAGTTGCTTCTCAGTAGTTAGTGACTTTTATCCTCACATCATCCCACTAATATGTTAGAAATGCACAACACTTATGGGGACCAGACCAAAGATATGAGCCAGACAACTGGACACCCTCACATATCTGGACATAACATGACATTAGGGATACTACACTGAGCTGCTAAGCATGTCACCAAGCACCATCCAAACTACAGTCAGACTAACACAACACTACACCAAATCAGCTATGGAGAATTACACATGCATTTGCAAATATATCAGGCACTACAGGGATGTAACAGTAGTGAAAAACAGACACCGGTGTGAGAGTGCATACCCACAACCAATTTCACCACAGTCACAGTGACATCCTGTTAAGTCGAATGAACACTAGAGTATAACAATTGTGTGAACAAAAATATCATGTTTGCCACTCACACACCACCTCTACATATAGTGCCCCAAGTCACAGTGTAGTAGGAATCCTGAGATGGTACAGGACATGTCTCAGTCTCCCCCTACACTCATATACAGTTGATAAACCACCACAAACTGGAGCAGCATGGACAGTTGGATAGAAGAGGAGCCATAACACTTACAACTACCCCATCCCTACACATCCCAACTAACATTTACACACTACACTGCTACATAATCCTGACAGTCTGTTAACAATTACCAGACATACACAGACCTCTCAACTGTACAGATTTCCACAGAATGTACATGCTTTGTCCTCATATATATAGCGTCTTCCTCATACTATGTCTGGAATTCTGCTACATCTCTGGGATGATATCAGGAATGAAGGCACTAAATAATGGTATACCATAACTATCAACCTCTTACTGCATGACATCTGGACAAGCCTAACATACTTGAGGGACAGATGCCCAAAAACAAGGGCATAATTGAAATATTGCTGTTATAAACTGAAAAAGTTGCTGGTTTTACAGGGTTTGCTGTCACATATCGTTTCTGAGGAATATGAAGTCAGAAACACAATGGGTGTTAGCATTTACTGACTACAATCTCCAGAGTATGCTACTGATTTGCCAAGGACATAAACTGTCTGAGGAACAGACCAAACATACGAGTCAAACCTCTATCAATTCAGTGGATAGCCCTACAGTTGCAAGTTATGTCAGCCACATAACACTGCCAGGCATAAAATCACGCAGAAAATCCATGCCCACACAAACCCCGTTAAACTAGCATTAATCCAGCTGTATAACAGCAATACTTATATTCTGCCCCTGAGTCTGGAACCTTCTCCCCCATTTTGTTGGGCTGTCTCCACAGTTTTTGTTGTAAGAGGTATTTGCAACTACCCTCTGTGATGCTGTTGTCCACACACGTCCATGATGTTCACCTCACAGGCAAGGAAAAGGGGCAACACCCACATGAAGTACTCAATTATAGGAGTGTGTTGCCATGCCATTGGCTATAGGAATAACAACACGGCTGTTCTGTATGCATTAGTAAGTGGGGGACACCAATTAGTGAACAAGCTATTACCTGCACATGAGCATTGCCTACAAAAGGCAAGCTGCTTATGCAAAACAGGTGTATACCTCTACATCTGTAGACAGAGAGAGAGAGAGAGAGAGAGAGAGAGAGAGAAAGAGAGACAGAAATAAAAACACAAATCGAAAGCAAAATCAACAATACTTTGGAAAAAAGGGTATGTCAAACAAGTAAGCATGTAATGGAATGCAGTAGGAGGTATGTTATAATGGGAAATAGGAAGGTGAACAAATATGTCATGACTTGCTATACTGATATATTGCTGATCAACACCTATGGCCATAGCATTTGGGTCTGTCTGCAGTGACATAGATCACAGCTCTGGCCCCTGAGTCACCCCAGGAAAGGACGGCTCACATATGACTCCTACTGTAGTGTCTGATGAACAATACTGACTGTGACACTGCTAGGCCAGCTAGTGGAATGTAGTAAATATCCATATGTTACTTGTGAATACAACTACGGCACACATTTGTCTCACAAATCTAAGAGACCTATACAGGATATGTGCATTGCAAACTACTATTGCAGATGTGTCTGTTGAACTGCATGTGATATACTGAGCTCATACCATTCAACTGCCCAGTATTATGCACACTGACCATATGTTTGCCTTATATTTGTAGTCATTTACTCATAGAGTTCTGTTATGTCTGGCAAATCATTAGCAAATCTGTGAAGACTGACATTAGAACATAATGGCATACATATAGGTTCATAGGTTCATAGGTTCATACTAGGCTATCTGCCCTGGGGCAATTATAAGCCTAGCCCGATTCTGTATGGCTTACGCCACCCCTTGATTTGAGTATACTGTGCCCTTTTTAAGGTTTAGTTTACTGTGTGTTGGACATACTTCAGGGTATGTCTGTGAATGCAAAGCCTACTGTGCTATCAACTGACTTGTGTGTTACAGCAATATTAATAAGGTATCACTAATTTTGGGCCATTGCCCCCCATTTATGTGTGTCATCCTTTGGATGTCCTGCTCTAACAGGTTGAGAGGTATGACTGAGCAGCAAGAGTGTAAATACAGTGTTCCATACTAACATAGAACAGAAATGTATATCAGGTATTACCTGTGCACATGTATGTATGAGTAGGTAGAGCTGGAAGCCTCATAATAACAGACATGAGATGCTAAACATCAGATAAATAAGCTGTACATGTTGTACATGTGTGTAATCTTAGTTTGTGTCCATCCAACAGACATACATTTCTACAGTTACTGGTTGTTGCAGTGCCCTGACACAGACATGGGTATTAGAATAAGCATGATTATCAGATTGAAAATGGAGAGTTGTCCAAATGTGTTATGACCTTGTGTCCATGCACAATACAAACAGCTATAGGAGCACCTACATAGCTGTATGGACTCAGCAATACCTGACTCATAAAACATGCCTCCACCAAGGTAGAGTAATCCCCTCTGCTAGACAGCAGCAATACACAAACCACATAATCGGTTGCTATATTGGCTGTACAGGGCCAAGTAGGAGCAGGCACCAACTTGAAAGCAAATCAATCTGTGTCTGAAAAAGCATATGAGGTCACAGGTGAATTACTGTAAGGCTAAATATGAGTACATATTGGACACATCCACCAAGGCCAATCACAAGGCTGTCTTCACACATGTCTTCAATCTCAGATGCAACAACCCAATTCACACTGTACTGGTGGTTAATCACTCCACATACACACACAGCATAGCTATAGCCAACCCATTGCAACAGGATAAGGGACAACATCACACTCCTGTCCAACCATCAGTATAGGTGAATGTGCACAGCACCCACACCCCTCCTCTCATCATCAGGGACCAGGTCCATGATACCTAATCAAAGGAAACAAATGTATGTCTCCATGGGAGCTGATATCATCCCTGTCTGCATCCTACATGAACTCAGGAAAATGCTCCCAGCTCCATTACACACTGTACACAAGCAAAGCCTGAGCACCAGTGACATCCCATCTGCAAGGACGACGACCACTGTCCTCCCTCTACACAAAAGTGAATGATGAATGGTGGATTATGCAATTTACTGGCCCTCATTGGGGGGAACATGACACATCAGGACCAGAAGTGAAATGCAAGCTCATACTGTGCTGATAGATAGATGACCAATGTAAGCGGTCCAGTGATGTGTTTCCCTGTTTATGTCTTCCAGGTGAAATGCAATATGCACAGCAGCCAGTGTACACTGCAGCTGAAACTGCGACCATCACCAAGATGATAATCAACCACCATGGGGTGATGTTTGGCCATGGCCAACAGAATATGCGAGAGCAGACTGCCCTCTGGGATGATCTTGTCCACAGAGTAAACAACTTAGGCCATGATGGATGCACATACGATCTAGTCAAGTATCAGGCAACTGACCTGATATGGCATGCCCAGCAAAGGGTTGCTACAATGGCTAGGGACCGTTCTACCACAGGTGGGGTCCTGCTACACAGGCTCCACTTACACCAATGCAGGAACTCCTAGCCAACCTTGGGACAGCCACCACATGCCAGCAAAGCCAACACCCACACAAGTCGTGGAGGTGGGTTGCACCCAGTCAACAGGCGAGGAGCATCCAGGTAAGGCCCCAGTGCACATCAACTGAATACTGTAGTAGTCATAGTGGCTTCCATAAACTATCGAGATGCATATATCAGGTCAAACTGCATTTGTGGGTGGGGTTTTGTAATGTACACAAGTGCACATCTATGTTGAAGAACAGCAAATTGTGTAGTATAAGAGCTTGTACTGTACATGTGCAGAAATGTAGCATTCATCTTATACCAATGCCACAAGTGTGCTTGCTGAAAATACCTCTCCCCCACAACTATATAAGTACCTCTAGTCTGGATGTGGGACAGCACCCTGAAGCCAGTGAGTATGGTATTGTCCTGCTGTGGCTCACCAATACCCCAGGCATGTTAAGGTCATGCATTTACCATACACACATCTTCAGTTGTGGTGGGGTTAACTGCATTGCATCAGAGTGGTCATCACAGGGGCCTATTTGCAGGAGGTGTAACATATCCATAACATACCTCACAACCTGTCAGTGCAAGAAATCTGGACAAAGACTGACAAAATGGGGGGACAAAGGGACAAAACTAGGGACATATTTGAAAAGTACTCTTATACAGTGCATATAAAAAGTGCACACACACCCCTGTTAAAATGCCAGGTATTTGTGACATAAAAAATGAGACCACAATAAAATGTTTCACAACTCTTTAATGTGACCTATAACCTGTTCAATTCAATTGATAAACAAACAAATATATTAGGAGAACAAGTATGAAAATTAAAACACGTACAATAAGCTAAATGCATGAGCATGCATAGCCTGAAGTGAATACTTTGTTGAAGCAGCGTTTGATTTAATTACAGCATTACATCTTCTTGAGTACACACCTTCCATCAATTACAGAGACTCTTTGATTAACAACAAATAATGGTTAGCTGTCCTATTAGACTTTTCCAGATATTTGCTCAGTCGCCTGCTACAGCAACAGCAATGGTTTGCAGAGAGCTTACAAAGCTTCAAAGGATCTCATTATGGAAAGGTATCAGTACAGAGAAGGGTAATAAAACATTTCCACAGAATTGCAAATACCATGGAACAGTGTGAAGACAGCCATCAAAAGGTGGAGAAAATATGGGACAGCAGTGACATTGTGAAAAAGTGGACATCCCTCCAAATTTGATAAGAAGACAAGACCAAAACTGGTCAGGGAGGCTACCAGGAGGCCCACAGCAACACTAAAGGAGTTGCAGGAATTTCTGGCAAGTACTGGTTGTGTAATACATGTGAGAACATTCTCCTGTATTCTCCATATGTCTTGCCTATGGGGTGGGGTTGGAAGATGGAAGCATTTTCTCACACCGAACAGCACCCAGGGCTGGCTAAATTCTGAAAACAATACATCAAGTCTCCCAAAAGCATGTGGGAAAATGTGTCATGGTCGAAAGAGACTAAGGTTGAACTTTTTGGCCACAATTCTGAAACGTTTGTTTGGAACAATAACACCACTGCGCATCACCAAAAGAACACTATCCTCATGGTGAAGCATGGTGATGGCAGTGTCCTGCTTTGCGGTTGCTGTTCATAAGTTTAAACTGGGGCTTTGGCCAAGTTGGAGGGGATTATAAACAGTTTCAAATACCAGCCCCTTTTGGCCCAAATTCTTCAGGTGTCTGCTAGATAGCTGTAGATGGAGAGGAATTCCACCTTTCCACACGACAATGACTCAAACCATACATCCAAATCAACAAAAGAATGGCTTCACCAGAAGACATTCAATGTTTTGGACTGGCCCAGCCAGAGCCCACATCTAAATCCAATAGAAAATCTGTGGGATGACCTGAAGAGAGCTGTGCACAAGAGATGCCTTTGCAATATGACATAGTTGGAGGGATTTTGCAAGGGAGAGTGTGCAAATATTGCCAAGTCAAGATGTGCCATGCTGATAGACACCTTCCCAAAAGGACTGAATGTTGTAATTAAATCAAAAAGTGCTTTAACAAGGTATTAGTTTATGGGTGTGCCCACTCATGCAACCAGCCTATTGTATGCATTAAATTTACTATATGTTACCCCAAACTGATGTGTATGTTTTTCAATTGGATTGCACAGGTTATAGGTCACATTAAAGGTGGGAGACGTTATGAGATGATTTCTGCGGTCTCATGTTATATATCACAAAAACCTAGCATGTTAACAGGGGTGTGTGCACTTATTATATTCACTGTAAGCTTAGAAAGTTGTTAGAGTAACAGGATTTGTTTTAACATACATTTACTGCAGTTTTTGAGGTCTGCAACTCAAATTATGTCATTAATTAGTGGCGCCAATTCACAGATCATCCCAGTAAAGTATCAGACAAACTGGGATTTATGAGGAACAGACCAAAAATATGAGCCACACATCTAGACATTCAGTGAAACTCTGTACAGTTGACAGCTATGATCTGTAAGAGTTGCCACTGGGCTATACAGGTGAACTGCAATAATGTGGCCATGGGTGCAGTGTGCACTAGGTGAAGGCCCATTATCTACTAACACTACTCACATATCCCAGAGGTGTATATTAGTAGTAACATTAAGTAGAAAGGGCTGCACTGAGTGATGTTGAGAGCCTGTCCAGAGTGTGTATGTTGTGGTCTGCCTGTGTGTTGTGAATGTCACCAGGTGGCTATTGTGAGGTCTGCATAATGCCTTTTATGCCACCTCAACTGTATGTATCTGTGTGTGTCCATGTGTGCACGAATATGTGTGTGTGTGTGTGTGTGTGTGTGTGTGTGTGTGTGTGTGTGTGTATGTGTGTGTGTGTGTGTGTGTGTGTGTGTGTGTGTGTGTGTGTGTGTGTGTGTGTGTGTGTGTGTGTGTCTGTGTGTGGGGGGGGTATATATACCAGCAAACCTTATAGTGCTGGTATTAATTTACATATGTTGTCTTCCCCTCACAGGTGGACATGGTGGTCATGGTTCCTCCTGCTCAAAATCTGATGTCAGTGTCGCTGCAGACTCTGACCATGTTGGTGGTCCTAGAGAGGCACAGGTGGAGTTTTCAGGGCCTGAAT
Organism: Protopterus annectens; assembly: GCF_019279795.1. Lineage (NCBI taxonomy): Eukaryota > Metazoa > Chordata > Ceratodontiformes > Protopteridae > Protopterus > Protopterus annectens. Next base: position 1,187,574,303 of record NC_056733.1, on the reverse strand, counting down.
CTGTGCCATCAGTTGGCATCCCACAGTCATCCACAATGTCCCTGCACACAATCACAATGCCCACACAAACTCTGTCCCCAACAGCCACAGATAATGGACAGTTGGCGGGTGGTGGCATGGAACAGGTTAGTGTGGTGACTATGGCAAGTGTCAGTGTAGACACTAGCCATAGCCAGAGTGCAGGTGAGGTCTTACACAGGCAGATGGACAAGGGTGCTCTAAGGAGGACTGCTGCCTGTCTAGCTGCTGTCGCAAGTGCCACAGCAGGTGTCACCAGACACATGTTTCGGGCTGTCATGGATGCAAAGGTATGTAGTGAATGCAACACCAGACAAATACTCAAGGTCTTGGATGCAAATATTCCTGGCTTACGTGAAGAACATACATGACCTTCAGACCCGTGACAAGTGGAGTACCACAGGGTTCAGTCCTGGGTCCTCTTCTGTTTGGTATCTACTTCTCTGAAGTACGGGCTAACACAGAAGATCTTTGGCTAACTAAATTCACAGATGACTGCAACCTAGGAGCCATAATTAAAATTCCTAGTGATGTGGACATCCTACAAAAGGGCCTCACTGAGACAGATGCCTGGTGTCAAAGCCATGGTCTCAAGCTCAATGACAAAAAGTGCATTGCCATCCCCTTTGGTAAAAACTCTGTACCTATAAACTACCACATAGGCAGTAGTCTACTTAACACCGAAAGTGTTATAAGAGACCCTGGGACACAGGTGGACAGTAGTCTCTCCTTTGATAATCACATCACCACAGTGGTCAGGAAATCCTTCTACATGGCACACCTCATCAAAAAAGGTTTCTCATCCAGAAAAACAGAGGTCATTGTTGCTCTCTACTCATCACTCATTAGACCCATTATAGAGTACAATGCCACTTTTGGTATGTACCTCACAAGTCATCGACAACAACTGGATAGGCCACAAAAATACCTCACAAACAGGATTACTGGCCTCAAACAGATGACTTACGTAGACCAACTCAAAAAACTCCAGCTTTACTCCATTGCATATCACCTGTTCAGAGGTGATCTCTGCCTAACATACAAAGTATGTCAAACCCAGAGCTGTTGGACATGCTCCACTTAAAGAAATCTCAATCCCTCCGAGCTGCATGCTCTAGGGACATAAACCTTGTCACCACAATAAACAGGGCATGCTGGAGGGATAGATTCATGTCCCAGAGACTTCCCATACTCTGGAACAGATTACCTATCTATGTCAAACAGAGCTCCTCATTAGCACTCTTCAAGAAAAATCTTGATGATTGGATGGGGAATAGGAAATTCACCCCGGGGATCACTTCTGTAGTTCTGCTTGATAGGGGCACAGGAAAATAATTTTCTTGGGTAGCGAAAGCCAGGGTACCTTTTTGGCTAGGCTTGTATAGGCCCTAAGGCCAATAGCCTAGTACCTATCTATGAACCTTGTTGAGGCCACACATCACAATACTGAGGTCATGAATAGATTCTGAGGTGAGATCTTGGCAATCCTTGATCGTGGAATGTCTATGCTGCAGAGTGTGCTGGGAGATGTGCGTCTGCCATGTGGAAGTAGGTCAGTGCCAACATCAGCTGAGAGTCTAAATGGCCATGCATCTTCACACTCTCATAGTGGCAGTCCAGCAGTTCTGAAGTGCAGGTGCTATCCACACCACAACGGAGCAGGCCATGGGCACATGGTCCTGATCCGGTCCCGTCAGGGAAACAGATCCAGCAGACAGCAGTCACTATCTGGCCTTTGGCCTGGTGGTGTCAGTGAGACCCCTGGCAGGACCAGTTCACATGTCTATGTACAGTCCACAGCTGTCCAACATACCACTGTGTAGGGCAGCCACATGGCGTGACTGTGTGCATACTAACACACACATCACCATCACAGCTAGGTCACCTCCAGACACACACACACACACACATACACACACACACACACACACACACACACACACACACACACACACACACACACACACACACACACACGCACACGTACAGGATCACAGTTGCCAGTGTTGGGTTTGGAACCCCTACCTATCTAGTTAATAGTACTACAGTGTTATGCGGTTATCACAGGTGGCACAGAACTAATAGTGTGATGACTATTCCAAGGTACCTGTAAATTGAATAACATCACATGCCCTTTTGAGGTATGGCAATGTGGGGTGTACTGGGTGTGGGAGGACTCATTAGACTGTCAGCTATGAGTCTATACACTTACAAACACTGCTATACACACCACTGCACACACACACAATTGCCAGTACTGACATTAGCAGCCCTGAATCATATTATTCATTCCATACTGTTACATAGCTGTTGCACATGGAACGTGGCTTATAGGGCTGAAGAGTGTCTACAAATACCTCTATGGTAGATGTGAACAGCAGCCTTTGTAAAGTGGACCTTGGGATGTGTACTGGGAGTACCATGGTCTAAAATTGTAAACCACAGCCACCCAATGGATACAGTTATCATTCAAACACACACACACACACACACACACACACACACACACACACACACACACACACACACACACACACACACACACACACATTTGTCAGGACTGAGATTAGAATCCCTACCTATCTAGTTATTGCTAATACATTGTTATCCATTTATTGCATGCACCACAGAGCTTATAGTGTGAAGAGTGTCCCACCATTTTTTTAAGGTGAACAACATCACCAGCACTTGTAAAGCATGGCAATGGGAAGTGTACTGGTAGAGTGAGACCTCAAAATGCTGTATCATACAAATATACACACTTACAAACACTTACACACACACACACACACACACACACACACACACACACACACACACACACACACACACACACACACACACACACACATTTACTAGGACTCAGATTACACCCCCTATCTATGTAGTTATTGGTATTATAGTGTTATGCAGTTACCACACTCACCATGGCGCTTCTAAGGTGAACAGTGCCCCAAGGTACCTATAAAGTGAATAACATCACCAGCCCTTGTAAAGTATTGCAATGGAAGGTGTACTGCGTGAGAAGGGTCTCAAAATACTTTCATCTACATGTTTACACACTCACAAACACTTTTATGCACACTAATGCACGCACACACACACACACACACACACACACACACACACACACACACACACACACACACACACACACACACACACACACACACACACACACACACACACACGTCTGCCAGTACTGTGATCCATAGGTTCATAGGTGTGTACTAGGCAAATGGCCATGGAGCCTTTACAAGCCTAGCCCATAGGATTACCCTGGCATCATGCTACCTGACATTAGTCCCCAGTGCGTCTAACAAGTATAGCCACTGGAGTCATCCTCGGGATGAGGTTTTTATTCCTCATCCACTCATCCAGGTTTCTCTTCAAGAGGGCCAGTAAGGTGCTCTGTTTGACATGTATGTAAAGTCTATTCCTTAGCATTGGCAGTTTCTGGGTTATGAACCTGTCCCTCCAGCATGTCCTGTTGATTGCAGAAATGGGGTTGAGGTCTCTGTGGCATGTGGTGCAAATGTATTGGGTTCTTTTGATGTAGCATTCCTGACAGAGCTGGGTCAGACATGGCCTAGTATATGTAGGAGTAGTGTGAAAGTGGCAAATATGAGGATGGTGTTGATCAGACAAAACAGTCCATATACTGTAATATTAAGCATGCATACTATATGTGGCTGTGGCTGTGTTCAGATTTGTTGTGGGTATGCGCTTTAAAAAAAGGTGTCTGTTACTCCATGCTGTTACATGCCTGTAGAGCCATCCATACCATAGATACAGGTAGCAGAACATACTACTACATTCAGCAATTGATAGTGAGCTTGACTTTCCTTGTGGCTGTGCCAGTATTGAGGATGGTGCTGGAGGGCTGCTTATGTCAGATGCACATAGAACACTCCCTATACATGGTTAAGCACAGTAAGTGCCATGTTTGGCATCCCTTTTACTGTATATGTGAGTCAGAGTGAGGTGTCATTCCCTGGGTTCCTACCGTGTCAGTGTATGTACTACGAGTTACCTCTTTGCCAAGGCCTGGACATACTGGGCATGCCTCCTTCTGCCTACTGGGGCAGCCACAGGTTGTTCTTCCTTCAAGTCACTCTGTGCCTGTGCAGGCCTTGGTAATGATGGGGGGCTGTGTGGCCCTGACCCATGCTGTTCATGCTGCAGCAATTTCTGCAGGATCATATTGTGTAGCATGGCATATACAATGACAATGTGGGTACATCTAGCTAGTGAGTTCTGCAAGGCTCCACCGGATATGTCCAGGCACTGAAACTGTGACTTGAGCATCCCAAACACACACTCTATTATGATTCTGATCTGTGCGTGTGCCTCATTATGGAGTTCTTGTTTGGGTATCTGTGCATTTCTGATGGGTGCCATCAGCTACGGCTTCAGTGCGTAACCAGCATCTCCCACTAGGTGGCCATATGGGATGTCCCCATTGGCAAATCTGTAGTACAGCTGCATCATATATCAGATGTGGAAGTCGTGATAGCTTTCAGGGCTGCCAGCACACACATTCATTATAATGCCCTGGGCATCGCACACGACCTGGCAGTTGATGGAGCGGAAGCCCTTGTGGTTTATGTAGGCTCTACCCTGCTTGCTGGATGGTGCTTTGATGTGTATGTGTGTGCAGTGTATAGCACCCACAACCTCAGGGTATTCTGCTATTTGGTGGAAGAGACGCATATTGCTGGTCAATCCCTCACAGGTGTTGAAGAAATATATGAGCTCACCAGCATGTGCTGACATGGCATCCAGGAACTGGTGGAGTACCCTGGATGCTGATGTCTGTGAGATTCCATGATATCCCCAGTTGGCCTTTGGAAGGTACCTGTGGCTAGTATTCCTAAGCCTACACATACCTTGGTATCCACTGGAATGGGTTCCCCTCTGTTGGTTCTGTGTGTGAGGTGTGGACGGCACAGCTCAACAATTTGCTTTAGGAGGTCCCTGTCCCCCCTATAGCACTCCACTATCTCCAGCTCATGTAGCCCCTGGTAGGTTACCCTGTGTCTGTACACTCTTCTCCTTTTCCTCACTGTGGGTTGGTCATCAGCATTCTCATCCTCAACATCCTCAGCCTCTTCCACATGTTGATTTATAAGAGTAAATGCAGCCCTTATCATTTTGTTGCTTTTGTTAGGTAATATTTCCCCATTTGTGTACACTGGTGATGTAGAGTTTGTGGGAAAAACCAGAGGGAAAGGTGTTTGCATAGTTTATAGTAGTGTGCTGGGCTGGGCTTCTGCCTGTGTAATTGGCTGATTTTGATACATTTCACATGTCAGCTATGCTAGTTCTCCTTGATCACCTTCCTACTACTGTTTTCCCTTCCCAGTCCCTTCCTGTTTAAGCCCCGATGTGCACTGTTCAAACCCAGTGCTCACATGTGAATGGAGCTGCTATTTCCTGGTTTAATTTAAATTTTTTTGTTTAAACCCTGGTGTGCGACATGCACACCCATTTAGGCAATGTAAAGTGTGCTTGGCAGCTTCAGACACACCCCCTTCCTTAGCTCTGCTAAGCTAAGGGCAAACCCGAGCCACAGAACTCCAGTAAGCTTACAGTATGCCTGATACAACCCTCTATGATGTCAGCTAACTCTTGGGCTTGCACCATGGTTTTCCTGCATTTAATCGGTTGGGTACAGGCTAGCCATGAGGGGAAATCTGGGATTCAGTATCATTCCCCTCACTTGCATAGAATTGCCTGCTATTGCCTAGTTACAAGTCTGACACTGAGCCTTCCCCCTTAGCAACCACTATTCACTGACCTTGTTGTCTTCTGCCTGCCATTGACTATAATGGCAAAATTGTGATTTTGCAGAAAAAGCTTTTTTCAAGGTTTTAGTTGTATTTTCGTGCTGATCCCATTTGCGCGCCACTGCCCTATGCTTAAATGGACGAAATAGGCCCAAAAAAAAGTTTTTTTTGTTATTTTGAAACTGTTTTCCATGCCAATAGCCATATATATGGCCATTGGCATGTTTTCCACATTATATACACCCTTCATTTGTGCTGTCATGGCTCTGTTTTGTAGTTTGCAGAAATGTACTCGGTTACTAACCGAGTACATTTCTGCAGGTTACACTACTCCTGCACAGACAGCTGCCAGATTCCTGGATCTCTAATTCACCATCCTTTGCATGGTTTTCACCTGCAAATGGGGTAATTAGCATACAAAAGCTGTGTCCATGCAGGAATAGTGCAGGAGCACCCGTGCACGTCCCGGGAACTTGTTCCTGGATCTCTCAGTGGCCATATTGCCACCAGCAGCTCATGCACTATTCCTGCATGCCGTGCAGAGCTTGCTGAATCCTGGGGATTTTATTTTGTTTATTCTCTTCCCACATATCCTTAGCTGCCATAACCAAATCTTTTTTAGTCCATGCTCTTAAATACTTCACTTCATCATGTCTCCATAAATATATGTATTGTTGGACCAATTCATGTGTGAGTATATAATTTATAACTATAGCCATTGTTTTATCTTTATTAATTGTATACCCTAAAAATCAAGAACTGTTTCAGAATATTGTACAACACTTAGATGTCTTTTCTGGTACCAACAGGTACAAAATAATATCATCTACAAATAAAGCCATCTTTTCTTGAACACCATACCAATTATATCCTTGAAATTTTGTAAGTTTACCATTACATATATCATTCACATGTTCAAGTATTCACTCCTTCAAAGTAGGGTTGGTCTTCCCAACATAAAACATTTCACGAGCATTACATTGAGCCCAATAAACAAGATTTCTGTCAGTGCAATATGCATAAAATCTAAACTCAATAGCACTATGAGTTCTGGGATGCATAACTGACGTAGCTGACCAAATGTATCTACAAGCTTTGCATGATCTACAGACATAAGTGCCCTGTAGTTCAGAACACATCTTAGCAAATCCAGTTTGCTTATGACATAAGTGTTGTTTCAGGGTCCTATTATTTCTAAATGTAAAATGTGGAACCTCTCCAACTACTCTACTTATAACAGTGTTTATGTTATAAGCAAACTGGACTGATGCACTAGCTAAACATGCTCTAGAACTAGGTAATACCCACCAGTTTAAATTTCTGGTTTTGCAGAAGGTAAATGTCAATATTTGAGAGGGTAACATTGTTTATGAGACTGAGTTCATGGAATTGAGATATATATTAGATTTTAAAGCAGATGCATATCCAGGACTTAATAACACTGTCTCTTTAAAGTCATCTCTAAAAAGGAGAGGCTTACATCATTAAGACAAACCATGTGATTTTATCTTGTCTTTTATTGGCAGGAAAGTGTTTAAATGAGTTCTAACAGAGTGCATGTTTTTATGGTCTGAGGAAGCGGTAGTCCCACAAAAGTGCTTACCTATTTTTACTGTTTTATTTTTTTATAGTTCTGATTAAAGTGTGTTTTAGCCTAACTTCGGCCCAATAGATGTCTTTTCACTTAGTATACTATTTATTTTGGATTTTGTTTTGGTCCTGATATGCTTTTTTACATAACTATATGAAGAGGGATCAGATGGGTCTTTAGTGTCATTAGGTATTACAGTCACCACAGCTTTTTCCAGTATGTTAGTATCTTCCCCTTTTAAAATACTGTTAAACAAAATTTTTCAGATCTTTATCACTCTTTCCTCCTAACTTCCAAACTTCCAACAGAATACCATGTATTCCTGGACACTTTCCTGTAGATTGGTTATACATCAATATTTTGATCTCATTTCCTTCTATCTTAACTGTTAGTAATTTATCGTCATCTATTTCTAACCTTGAAAAATTTAAGTCTTCTATAAATATTTCTACTTGTGTTTTTTCTTGATTTCCCTACTTCTCTTCTCTATACAATTTTTCATACAAATTCAGAAATATCTCTAATACCTCTACATGATCTCTAGTTATATTTCTTGTTATATGTTTCCTATGTGTGGTAATAACCCTTTCGTCTTTTGTTGCCTAAGTCATTGTGCCAAACATTTTTGTCCTCTGAAGTTATCATAGAACAATTGCTTAACAGCAATCTTTCTAAACTCATGTATATTATCCAGATAGTCCCTTATTTTCTGTTTAGCACTCTGCAATTGTACCTTGTCTTATTCAGTGAGATTTCCCTTATTTTGTAATACTTAAGCCTTTGTCAGCCCTTGTAAATAATTCTTAATTCTTCTTAGCCAGATCTTCTTTTCTTTTATTTCTATCCTATTTTAAACTATCATTTTATACCACTCACTAGCTATAACATCTGGAGTACCTTCCACAATAACTCCCAGATAATCTCCACTACCCATTCCTTAAATTCCTCATTTTAACAGGTAGGTGGGGAACTGCCAGTATTTCATCTTTACTTCATTACCCTGCATTTATGTCATAATAATTATTAGTGCATGATCTAAAATTATTATTGGATGTGTATGAACGTTCTCAATTTAATTGACATGTTCCTGTGAAACATAATTTCTGTCAAGTCTAACCCAGTAATTGTACCTTGGGGTATAATACATAAACTCTCTCTGAGTTCCTACTACTGAATTCATGTATTTCATATCAAATATTTTCAGAACTTTCTTCAGAAATCTACCCTCGTTGGTTATATTTTCCCTTCTAGGCCTCCTAGATACATACTCATTGATGCAAATCAAATTCCAGTCCTGATATATAAGTAATATCCCCTGCTGAAAATTAGCTATTTCTCCCAATTTTAAGCTTCACAATAGCAGTTTTAGGTGAAATATAAATGCATACCAGTGTAATCATCATCCTTTGCCAGTAGCCCCTTACTAGTACAAATATTGCATTATTATCATCCCCACTTCCATCACTACTGGAGCTAGGAATTAATATAATTACACCTCTTTTCCTTTATTTCTGCTATTCTGCAAAATATCCATATTGAATCCTTTATTTTATTTATTTATTTATTATTTATTTATTTATATTTGTTGACCGGGAGTATCCGACTGGACGTAGGTCCATTTTCAGCGGAGGCCCGGGGAGAAAAGCTCCACAGAAAAATAAACAGACAGTAGTTGGATTACATAGCGATTAACAATTTAACATAGCAATTACTTACAACATATTTACAGATGAAGAACATAGTACATCAGTAGACAACTAGAATCTATCTGTGAAGTACATAACAGACATTAACAAATGTTACAATGAGAAGTTGCTGCTTTATCAAATTCACATGCTCAGTTCTTTCTAAATGTGTCTCCTGTAGCATTGCTATTTGTAGTTCTTAATATAATTAAGTATTCTTATCTTTTTGTCTATATTTCTGAGACCATTCACATTCCAAGATAATATGGAAAGTGCCACCATTATAGTAAAAATCATTATTCCTATCTATTTTATATGGCAGTCTGTTTTAAATGTCCAGTTCCAGCTTTCGTGATGCATGAGTACTTGGCAGGTTAATCCTTTATATTTTTTCTTATCAACATTGAAAGTTGTGCCACATTTTACAATACTTTTTTTTAATAAAAATCCTCAAACAAAACCACCCCAGAACATCCCTGTAACATATTAACTTAATAAAACAGAAACAACTATGTACGTCTTCAAAAAAAAGAAGTTTAACCTTCCTAGTAGGAATATTTGTGAAAGTTAGACAGCTGCTAACACAGGCCCTAATGAACCTGAAATTGAGGTTATCCATGGTAAGACATTATTGCCTGTGCTTCTATTTTACTGATAGGTTCATAGGTTCATAGGTATGTACTAGGCTAATGGCCCTGGAGGCTTTACAAGCCTAGCCCTTAGGATTACCCTAGCATTGTGCCACCTGACCTTAGTTCCCAGTGCCTCAGAGTAGAGTTAAGAGCCAGTATATTGGCAATATCTGTTGGCTTGGTATAGGAGGTGCCATTGTACAACAGCTCCAAGCAAATCTAGGTGATCCCCAGGGTGAATTTAATGTTTCCCATCCACTCAAGATTTGTCTTGAAGTGGACCAGTGAGGTGCTCCACTTGACATGTACAGGAAGCCTATGCCATAGCATGGACAGTCTCTGGGTTATGAACCTGTCCCTCCAGCTTATTCTGTTGATTGTGGTAATGAGGTTGAGGTCTCTGGAGCATGTATTGCAGAGGGATTGGGATTTCTTTGGATGTAACATTTCTAACAGAGCTGGGTCAAATATGGCTTTGTAAGTCAAGCAGAGATCGCCTCTAAGTAGGTGATATGAGACAGAGAATAGTTGGAGTTTTTTGAGTCTTTCCATACAGAACAAGTGATTAAGACCTAGGATCCTCTTTATGAAGTACTTTTCTGGCCTCTCCAGTTGTTGCAGATGTCTAGTGAGGTACATTCCAAATGGGGCATTGTACTCGATGATTGGCCTAATGAGGGAAGAGTAGAGGGAAACAATGACCTCTTTCTTCCTGAATGAAAAACCCTTAGTAATAAGATGTGCCACATAGAATGATGTTCTGACCACAGTGGCAATGTGGTGGTCAAAAGAGAGGTTGCTGTCAACCTATGTTCCCAGATCTCTTATGACACCTTCTGTGTTCAGTGGACTACCATCGATATGGTAACTCATGGGAAATGGGTTTTTCCCAAAGGGGATGAAGACACATTTTTTGGCATTGAGCTTAAGCCATGGTTCTGACACCAATCGTTGGTCTCAGTGAGGCCTTTCTGTAGGATGTCAAAATCACTTGGGGAGTTAGTTATGGCTCTTAACTTGCAATCGTCTGTGAACTTTGTCAGGCAGAGTCCATTTGTGTTGGCCTGGACTTCAGAGAATTAGATACCAAACAGGAGAGGACCCAGGACTGAACCCTGTGGGACTCCACTCTTGACTAGTCAGCAGTCTGACTTGAAGTCAGCTGCTTTCACATTGTGGGTTCTATCTGTGAGCCAGTTTGCAACCCACTTAGTGATATAGGGGTTGATGCCTAGCTTAGTGAGTTTTTCTATGATTCCTGAGTGGGGAATGGTATCAAAGGCCTTGGCCAGCTCAATGTAGTCTGTATGAACCACCTTGCCTTCATCAACAACTCTGGTGACTGACTCAAAGAAGTCGACCAGGTTGAGCAGGCATGATCTACCCTTCACAAAACCAATCTGTATGGGATCCAGAGTTTGGAGATTCCCTCTATCCTTGTTTATTAGGTCCATGATGCTGCATTCCATAGCTTTGCATATCAGACTTCTCAGGCTAATGGGGCAATAGTTCTCAGGTTCTGTAGTCACTCCTCCTTTATGGAGAGGGATGACTGTAGCAGTGCACCATCTGGTAAGCCTGAGGCGAGGCTGTGATTGAACAGAGCACACAGGTGAGGTGCTGATTCACTCTGTAGTTCATGTAAAACACAGCCAGGGATATTGTCAGGTCCCATCGAAACTGTATTCTTGGCCTTGGACAGTGCTATTTTAACCTGTACAGCAGTAATACTGGGTGCCTGGCAATCTACTGGTATTGTGATTGGTCCTTTGGAGGGAGGGGGTTAAAGTTGGCACTGAATCTGTCGGCCAGTATATTGGCAATATCTGTTGGCTTGGTATAGGAGGTGCCATTGTACAACAGCTCCAAGCAAATCTAGGTATTGCCACGGAGATTCTTTACATAACTATAGGAGGCCTTGTGGTTGTCTTTACTATCTGCTGCAATTCTGTTTTCATAGCTAGCTTTAGAGGATTTGATGAGGGATCTCAACTTTCTGTTGAGGCTGACAAGGGAGCTTTTCCAGTCTTGGGACTTCACCTTATTTGCATCAGTTTCCTCCTTTTGTTGTAGAGTTTGTTTATGGCAGGGGACCATGAGATTAGCTTCCTTTTTTGGAGGAGAGAGTCTTGGTTCTATTGGGCATGGTGAGATCCATGCATTTGTGTGAATGTTTGTACAGGGCATTAGTGTATGATTTGGCAGTCATGCAGCTGTTCTTCAATTGCATGGGTGCCGTGAAGTTAGCCACTTCTGTTTTTAGGAGCATAAAGTTAGCTTTGGAGAAGTTTTTCATGGTTAATTATTATTTAGTTTTTCATGGTTTATTATTATTATTATTATTATTATTATTATTATTATTATTATTATTATTTCATTAATAAACTTCGTTATGTTATGTATGGACACAATTCTAAAAAATAACTTTTTTTGTTTTGAGGGGGGGAATTTTAAACAGAATCAAGGGGAAGCCATGGGTTTGAGTTGTGCCCCCTTATTTGCTAATTTAGTTATGTATAGTTGGGAGAGAAAGCATGTATTTAATACTGATTTCCAACACAAATGGTCCTTATATGTACGATTTTTGGATGACATTTTTATTATGTGGAACATTGATGGGTTTGGTGAAAAATTTAGTGAATATATTAACAGTATTTGTGATTATTTTAAGTTCACCTCTACACACAATAATGACAAAATTAACTATTTGGATGTGACAATTCGTAAGGAACCTGGTTGGGAAGAATTTTCTTCCACTATATTTAGAAAACCCACTTTTTCCAATGATTATTTGGAATTTAGTGGTAACCACCCCTTCTCAATGAAAAAAAGTATTGTGAAAGGACAATTTATTAGAGTGGCTAGAATGTGTTCAACATTTGAACAATTTGTTATTGAGATGGAAATACTTACTAATTTTTTTAAGAACAAAGGTTACCCAGAAAAAATAGTTTTGGATATGTACAGGGTTGTAAAGGAGAATTGGAGGGGTCAAGTACACTCCATTATTGGGTAACCCGACGAGGATTAGTGATGAGACAGTCGACCCTGATGGACACACAAGTAGCATGGTATTAACTTTTGGTTGTTACAGCCAAACGGTTAAAAAATTATAAGTAAGAATTGGGTCCTTTTTACAGCCAATAATAAACTTCAACCCATTTTGGGGAACAATCCAACTTTTGTGTTTAAAACTAATGTGAATTTAAAATTCCTGTTTGAACATCCTACCCTTTTCAAAGGTGTACCTGGGAAAGGTACTACTGGATGTGGGCATTGTAATTATTGTAAATACATTCTTAAGGATACAATTTTGAATACAGGTGAATATGGGGTTAGGATAAACACAGTTGTGGGTAATTGTGATACAAAGGGTTGTGTTTATCTGGCATTGTGTTATCATTTTTCTAGTTTTTACTTAGGGAAAACCGAAAGGACACTACATAGAAGAATGTATGAACATTTATAGGCCATTAGACAGAAAAGCACAAACAACTCTCTCTTTAGACATTTAAATAGTAATCCAGGCTGCACAAAGTTTTTATTTGGCATTTTAGAAATTGTTTACAAGGATTTCAGAGGGGATGATTGGACAAATGCATTAGAAATAGCTGAAATGAAATGGCAAATAAGATTAAATGCCACCCACACCCCTGGTATTAATGTATTTATATCTATTATGCCATTTTTAAAACATAGAGCTTTGACACTTTGAATCAATTGTGTTAGTTAATATTTGAAAGTATTTTTAAAAAATTATTTTATGTACTTTTGTATAAATTAAAATGTTTAATTGTGATTTTAAATTCTATTACATGTATTGATCGAAATGATTTGATTGGTTGAATTTTATTTTTAAATGGGGGCTTTTTGGAAAATAATTGGTTCTGATGAAGTCCAGGCTTCCTGAAAGAAAGCACTTGACCATATGTTGAATAAACTTATGGCACTGTCGTTTGGATTGCTGTCTTTTTGGACTATTCTTTCTCAAGCACCAATTCAGCCAGGCAAAAGAGGATTATTCTTTCTAAGTTTTTCATGGTGGTTACCTTCACAGGCAGGAGTGGGAGGGATGTGGATTTCCAAGGTGATTAGTTTGTGGTCTGATTTAACCAGGGAAGAGTTGACTATTGGTATAGAGCAATGTTTGCCCATGTTAGTAATGACCAGGTATGTTGCTACCTCTAGTGGGAGTAAGAACGAGCTGGTCCAGGGCATTGGAATTAATGAATTCTAGGAAATGTTGGGCAAGTGTATTGGTACATGAGTAGTTTACCCAGTTAATGGAGGGGTAGTTGAATTTGCCCAGTATGAGAGTGTTAGGTTGGACCCTAATATTTTCCAGGGTGCTTAGGAACGTGGAGTGTGAGTCTTCGGTCATGGTTGATGACCTATAGCAGGCTATGACTCGAATCTCTGTCTTACCCAGTGTTAGCTGCACCTGAAGTATCTCTGATGTGTTATGTTGGGCTACCAGTCTGGAGGTGTGCGCATCCTTTATGAATATAGAACCACCACCACCTTTGGAGCTTCAGTCTGAGTTCTGGAGCCAAAAGGTGTGGAATGGGTTATAGCCTGGTAATACAGGGATGCTTTCTGCTGCCTTGAACCAGGTCTCTGTTACAGCACAAATGTCCATGTTCTCCATTTTATGGAGTGCTTTGAATCAGTGCATTTCGAGATTTTGATTTCTAGCATTGAGCAGCATGACCCTCAGATTGCGTTCTTTTTTTTGTTTTTATTCCCCCAGATGTGAAAACAAATTGCATATTTTCAGAAATCGTTTACTTTTAGTCTTGAAAAAATCAGTGTTCTGTCTTTTACTGCCCTATTTTTCAGTTTGCTTCCATGGAAAATAAGAGAAAAAAGAAATGTAGTCTTCTGTTGCAGCCTAAAAGGCAAGCTGAAACATGTATTGCTAATAGAAAACTTTTCATTAAATTAGGAGTTCTCGTATTTACTTCTTTACTACTTAAAATTTGTTATTAGATTAAGCCAGTGGTCTTAAATCCAGCTATTCGCCTATGTAAAAGTAAGAGAAAGCATATCAGCTCTACATATATTATGATCTGTGTACTTTTAACACCTATTCCCCACCTATTCAACAAATATTACAGCCTATTAACTTAAGCATGTTTTTGTCAAGCTTTTCTTTTCTTTTTACACTGTAATGCCTAAATTTCTTAGTACCGAAAAAGAAGAAAGAAAGAAAGAGAAGTGGAAGAAAAAATGTATCTGTTTACTTTAAAAACTTTATCAAATACAAGAACAACTAAAATATTTTACAATAAGTATGTAATTAATATTAGTGAAAAGCTTCAAAGAAATATTAAAAAAATACATTGTTTTACTTTCAGGTACTTTTTCCCTTCTTCATTCCCTCCCCTCAGAGTCCTTCCAAACATTAATGACATGAAGTGAGCCAAATGCTTTTCAATTCTTCAGAAGTTTATCAAAGTCAACCAAAGACCACTTCTTTCCATTTATTCTCATACATCTGTATTTCACAAATGTGATTGATACTTTGCAGTCTCACATTTATTCACTAATTTCTATATTGCTGGTCTTCTTCTTATTCATCTACATCTCCCAACTCTAGATTCCAGCTCAAATCCACATTGCTACTGATTATTCTGGTCAACTTCTCCTATGGGTTTCTCTAATTCTCGAGCATTTCCTTTGGAAACGTAGAACAGGAGTTACTGGAAAACTCTCTCCATGTGCTTTATTATTGTTTATCTGCTTGAAGGCTTAATTTTTGGTTGGACAAACCTTTGCATTTCCTTCTTAGCCTGCTCTGCATCAAAAATGACTCTGATCATCCAGAACAAAAAATATTCTGAAGATAGCTGGATATAGCTGCTTGAATCTCACACCTACCTCTCAACATTCCCTG
Source organism: Protopterus annectens (assembly GCF_019279795.1). NCBI lineage: Eukaryota > Metazoa > Chordata > Ceratodontiformes > Protopteridae > Protopterus > Protopterus annectens. The sequence goes on along the minus strand of NC_056733.1, from coordinate 1,187,558,692 downwards.
ATACGTGGAATAAATGTGTTTCTCTTCTGCTTGGTGTACACTGAAAAACATTTTCTACAAACAATCTAATGTCTCCAACTTTTAATACTTTGCCCTTTTGCTACACTTTTGTCAGGGTCAACCCTTTCTGCTGGTTGGTTTGTATCATTACTAGTAAAGGTCTTGACTGCTTTCTCTTGGCCATATTTGGAGCATACATGTGGTATGCCCTTTCAAGTAACTGTTCCTGCTGTGGAATACTAGTTCAATTGCTTATTTGCACCTACATAAAATTGAAACACTATATTCCTTCTAATTTCTGTAGTATAGCAGAAAATGTCAGATTTTCCTTACATTCTCTGTCCGCTAATTCTGCCACTTTTTGAAGCATTTCTTCTCGAGTAGTTTCGTACTCAGCTAGCCTTTTTTTCTTTTCGACCTCTGATTTTTGTAGTTTTATCAGCTCTTCAGAATATATGTTTAAAGTTTCTTCCATTTTTCCATCCTATTGTTATTTGAGTTGATATACCGCTTCAGTGTTTCATTTATTTTGCAAGTATGCAGGGTGTGTACTTACTAGTCAGCAACTGAATTTTACTCAGACTGATAATATCTCTGGCTACTGATTCTCAGTTTCTATTTTCACACTTAGAGTGCTGAAGTTAAGCTGCTGATCAGTTCAGCTATCCTGGAAGTCAGTCACCAGCAGTTTCTGATTATTTTTCTGTCTAATTTAAACTTTATCAAACTTTCTCTCTCCCAGGTCATATTTTCCATACTTTTGAGCTCGTCTCCGATGTTTTCAGCCAGTGTTAGACAGATGATTCTACCAAACAATATGGCTTTTCCTGCATCTTGCCTGCTTCTATTAATATTGCGCCTCTGAACTTTTATTTTCTGATTCCACATACAATAATATCTCTGATTAGAGAATCACATTGCCAAACACAGTCTTGTATCCTTGTTTAAGGTCAGTCACATGTTCCTCGATTGATTCCTGGACTCATCAACTTCCAGTAAAGAATAATTGCTTGGCTTAAAGTAAATTATTCTTTGTCTCCCAGCTTGACATTTACCTTTAAGCAGATAAATATTTATTGTCTCTCCCTCAGAAAGGTTACATGTGGTATTTATTTTAATTACCCCCCCCCCACAACATTATGGTACATTGATTGTGTTAAGGTTTGTCTGGATGTAAAGTCCCACTCCTGATGAGATGCAACTCAAAATGTTGAGTAGGTAGTTTCCAGTTTTCAGAGAGTTGATAGTGATTGTAGAGAAGTCTTCTAGGAACAAATCATTTATGAAAATGGTCTACAGAACTTTGAGGTGGTCCAGTGACACAAAATAAAAATAAAAATGAATAAAAGGTAAATAGAGAGAGAGGGAAAGTTTTAGCTGTAAATACAGGAAACTTTCAGTTAACCAGAACTCAAACAACCGGCAAAAAATGTCAAAGAAATACAGTACAATTTTCATGTGTTGCACTTTTTGTTTCCCCCCAGCAGAAACATATCTTATGATTTTAGAATTTTAGACTTTTAAAAAGGAAGATAGGAATAAATTTCCACTCTCCTCAGCCTGAGAAAAAGTCAAAACAAACAAATAGTATAGGGTATAGTATTAGCCAGGCCTATTTTTAATAGTAACTTTCAAGCAACCAGAAACTACAGTTATCTGACATCTATCAATGCCCACGGGTGTTGGTTAACTGAGAGTTTACTGCAATGATGGCTATATACACATGGCTATTGTGAACAATTTTAGCAGCTAGACATTTTCCCTTGGGTTATAAGCATTCACAAAGTTTGCATATAAAGGAAAGCAGGCAGGTAATTTGTTAGAGAGTAAAACAAAATCAATGCCTTTTTGTCAAAATCTGTCATAAAATAGTTTATCCTGACACTATATTATAGCATCCATTTTTAATGGGCGATACTATGCAGTACCTGAAAATTAAAAATAGTAGAGATGTGTAAAAAGACTGAACCAGCGAGGGGCATGGACTGAGATATAGCGATAGCACCACAGTTTACTGCAGACTGAAGACATAGAAATCACATGACATACAGGTGCCAGCATGCTAAGATGTCTTAAAGCAGCAAAAGACAATTACTATAACTTCACATTGTTTCATGTCTGTCAGACATACGTGAACACTGAAGAACATGCTTACAAGTTGCGGTCCTTGCAGAGAGACTAGGGTACTCCTACCTTGATTCTGACTACACATACTTCATTTTCTACTTTCAGTTTGTATGAAGTATTGGACAAGATAATAAGCACAGCTGATGCTACTTTACTGTATCTTTTTTTCTTTATTTGTTAACCATTTTCTGTATTTATCTGGATCGTGCGGGTAAGAGTAAATGCAGTAAATATGGACAATATAGAGTAGGAAATCTGTCAGATATCAGATTACAAGACAAAAGATAGCTATCAGACATCCTTCATATAGGATGCCAGAAACAACCAAGTCACCAGCCAACTTGTCATCTAAGGCAGATGGAAGGCATACTTGAGCAGCTTCTAAACGATGAAAACCTGACATAAGCTGTTCTGCCCCAATACAGCCTAGGATGAAAAAATAAGAGCCCACCCTAGAAAAAGTAGAACAGTGCTAAGGAATATTAAGTCATGGACAAAATAGGCTCAGGTGAGGTCACTGTAGATATGATCAACATGTTAGGTGAGATAGGGGATAAACTGGCTCCAGTGAGTACTCATAGCAGTATGGAGATAAAGGCATATCACAGATGACTGGAGAATAAGCATAACTGTGTTAGTGTAAAAGAGCAAAGGGGCATTCACAACTCTGGGAAGTATTGAGGCATCGAACTCCTGACACATGGCATGAAAGTACTGGAGAGGGTTATTGATAAATGAATGTGCAGAACAGTAGAAAGTAAAATGGAAAATAAGCAGTTTGAATTTATATTGGGATGTAGCACAAGTGACTCTGTTTGCAGTCAGACACATAGTTAGGAAGAAACTAGAGATGAGTAAAGAGTTCAACTGAGCATTCTCAGATTTTGGAAAAGCATATGAGAAGGTCTGAAGAAATCTGATTAAGGCGGTTGTATGATGGTTTGAATGCCAAGAAACATTGGTAGAATTAGGTCGTGCTACATGTAAGGACAGTTCTACCTTAAAACACTGAATTACCATAACGCTGAAACACAAACCACCAAGACCATAACATCAAAAACCCAAAACACTGAAAACTTACAACCATAAAAATACAGAACACTGAAACTTTACATCACCACATCCCATAACATTGAACACTACAACACACATAAATAACATCACCTCCACCTAAAACAAAAGTAAAATAATAAACACACTTTTTACCTATACCCCCTGTAAATTAAATATACTAACTCTGAGATCACACTAGACTAAAAAAGTTAATTTCCTAATCCCCAATATATTGTGATCACCATACAGAATGTAAAACTAATGGTCTGGATTCAAGAAGCTGCATTTTCCATGCAGGAACAGTATAGGAGCTCCTGCACAGAAAATGGTCGGCGAGCGATCCATGAAAGTGTCGTTTTCACTTGCACGAGCAGCCAACACTGTTCCTGCACAGAAAGCTGGCAAATATGCAAATCACCTTATTTGCTGGTGAAAAAAACATGCAAATGAGGTGATTTTGGGATCCACCAAGCTGCACGGACTCCATATAAGAACAGTGTCAGTCCAGAAATGTATTCGTCTAGTAATTGAATACATTTCTACATCTGACAAAATGGAGGCATGACAGCTCATGTAAAACCATGTACTATGTTTAATTCACATGCCATTGGCCAAATATAAGGCCATTGCCATTAAAAAATAATAATTATTTTTTAAATTAAAGTTTTTTGGCTGATCTCAGCTGTTTAAGCTTAGGGCAGTGACGAGCAAACGAGATTGTGCCAAAAAAAAAAAAATGGGAATAGTTAATTTAATTCTGCATTTTGCCATTATAGTCAATGGCATGCAGAATGTAAACAATACCCGGGAGCAGTGGTTGCCAAGTGGAAAGGGTCTGTTTAAGTATTGTAACTAATGACCTACACACTGGGGTATGCAAATGAGGGAAGTTATACTGAATCACATATTTCTTCAAAGTGTTAGCTTGTACCAAACTGTGTAGGTACAAGAATACCAGAGTGCAAGTATAAAAGCTGAATGACTTCATAAGGGGGTGTATCATGCTTGCTGTAGCCTGTGTTTGCCCTTAGCTAAGCACAGCTTATCTAAGGGCAAACTCTTGGCTCTATTGTCTTATTCCAAGAAATGCAGAGCATGTTCTCATCCAAGAAGGGCCATTTCTGTTTAAAAGTGCTTACACTGGGTAAATGGGTGCACGTGACATGCAGTGGGCTAAAAAAAACACAGGAAATAGCAGAACTGTTTACATTTGAGCACTGGGTATGCGAGGTGCGCATCGGGGCTTAAATAGGGAGGAAGTGGGAAGGGGAAACAGCAGCAGGAAGGCAATCAAGGAGACTTAGCATAGCTGGCAGGTGAAATATATCAGAATTAGCCAATTACACAGGCAGCAGCCCAGCACACAACTACAAACTATGCAAACACCTTTCAGTCTGTTTTTTTCCACAAACTCTACACCACCGGTGTACACAAATAGGGAAATTTTACCTGACAAAATTAACAAAATGTTTTGGGCTGCTGTCACTCTCATACATCAATATGTGCAAGAAGCAGAGGGTGGTGAAGATGTGAATGCTGATGACCATCCCACAGTGAGGAGGAGGAGGATAAGAGTGTACAAACTCAGGGTAACCTACCAGGGGCTACATGAGCTGGAGATAGTGGAGCACTATAGGGTAGACAGGGATATTCTACAGCAAATTGTTGAGCTGTACTGGCCCCGTCTCACACACAGAACCAACAGAGGGGAACCCATCCCACTGGATAACAAGGTATGTGTAGGCCTAAGAATACTAGCCACAGGTACCTTCCAAAGGCCAACTGGGGATATGATGGGGATCTCACAGGCATCAGCATCCAGCCTACTCCACCAGTTCCTGGAGGCAATGTCAGCACATGCCGGTGAGCACATATATTACCTCAATACCTGTGAGGCATTGACCAACAATATACATCTTTTCCACCAAACAGCAGACTACCCTGAGGTAGTGGGTGGTATAGCCTGCACACCCATACACATCAAAGCACCACCCGGTGATCAGGGTAGGGTCTACATAAATTGCAAGGGCTTCCCCTCCATCAACTACAAGGTCATGTGCGATGTCTAGGGCATTAACTTGAGTGTGTGTGCTGGTAGCCCTGGAAGCTATCACGATTCCCACATCTAGCATATGAAACAGCTGTACCAGTCACTTGCCAGTGGAGGCATCCCATATGGCCACCTAGTGGAGGATGCTTCCTACGCACTGGAGCCGTGGCTGATGACACCCCTCAGAAATAGACATACACCTGAACAAGAATGCCATAATGAGGCACACGCACAAACCAGAATCATTGCAAAGCATGTGCTTGGGATGCTCAAGTCACAGTTCCGCTGCCTGGACATATCTGGTGGAGCCTTGCAGTATTCTCTAGCTACATGTACACAAATGTTCATAGTATGTGCCATGCTACACAATATGATCCTGTGGAAACATATTCAGCAGGAACAGCACAGGCCAGGGCCACATAGCCCCCCACCATTGCCAAGGCCAGCACAGGCACAGAGGGACTCAGAGGAGGAACATCTTGAGCCTGCCCCTGTAGACAGAAGGAGGAGTGCCCAGTATGCTCAGGCCTTGGCAAAGATGCAATGCATAGCACATAAATTAACACAGTAGGGACCCAGGGAATGACACCTCTCTCTGACTCGCACATACAGTAAAAGGGATGACAAACATGGCACTACCTGTGCTTTACCATGTATAGGTAGTGTACTATGTGGATCCGACATAGTCAGCCCTCCAGCACCATCCTCAATACTGCCCCTGCCACAAGGTAAGTCACCCTTCCTATCAATTACTGAATGGAGTAGTATGTTATGATAGTTGTATGTATGGTATGGACACGAGCATGCAAGGGAATTGGATGGCTGAATGGGATGGCAGCAGATACTGGACACCTATATGGGCAGCATGAAATCCATAACAAATACTGGTGTCAACATACTAGGCAGTACTAGACAAGGTGACAAATCTCACCGCAGTACATTGGTGGCCCAAATAACTTTGTGTGTCCATAGGACACACACATGCATGTCAGTGAGGCTCATATACCCACCACTAGCCTCAGCCAGCAGGACAGGTATAGATGACCATCATGAAAGGCTGGACTAATGCTTCCAACTGATGGCAATAGTGCACATCCCCCCTCCAGACCTACACAGACAGACTACAACAGGTCTGGCAGTTGTATGTTAGTTCTGAAGGGTAAGAAGTCTGAAACTGAAATGTAGGTCAATAAAATGTAAGATCTGTACTTTACTGATATGCTTCCAGTCTGCATGATAGGTCAGAATAGAATATGAAATGGAAGCCAACAGAGTACTTGAAATACCAGTGCAGTCATAGCAAATGTTTAAAGATGTCAGGTGTGCCCCCCACAATCCTATGTAGAAATGCAGTAACATGTAAGTGTGAGGAGTAATATCAGTGGAGTACAGATTACCCGAACTGGCCCAGTATAGATTGTTGCATGTGTACAATATGCAGGGGTATGTGTGTTATGTTGTGTGTTCAATATTGTCTGGAATTGGTCAGCATGTAGGCATGGAGGTTTGTGTCTTGGTGGCCTATGGGCAGTACTGTGGTTGACAGAGCCATGTTCTGACAACAGCATTGCCAACCGCAATGCTTCTCAAAAATACCCATGTCAGCAGTCACCCATATTCACTGTCCAGATGTCAAAATCTGGCACCGTCTGAAAGATGGACATGCCCTGAATGTGGGCACATACATACACACAGTACACAGGTGGTAGTACCCTAGACAGAGTGCATAAAATGTTACTGTCAGCTGCACACAACTCTGGAATTGTACATACAGGTTAGCAGCACATTAGTTGTCTGTGTAGTATGGAATACTGATGTAGTCTGGCCAATCACTGGCAGACCACAGAAGGCACAGTTATGAAGTAATGAGAGACTGCCTATGTCCCTGCACAAAGCAGCATAAGGGGAATATCTGTGAGTCAGCTGCAAGTAGCTTTCCTACCACACATGCACTCAGCTCACCCCACTATCAGCCACAGGTTTATTACAGGTCATATTCTTGCAATTGGGAATGAGTACAGTATGACCCCACATCTGTATGGGGATACCCACAGAATGCAGCATGCTGCAGAGGTGTCCTATGCAGGAGTGTCCCTAGCTGTAAGCAGCACCCTGCATGCATCCAGAACAATGGATCAATATGGACAAGACGTATTGCCAGTAATACCTCGCACACTTACCCTGTCAACCCAGTGGATACCACCGGCTCACAGCCTGAGAATGTAGGAGTGATAGAATGCACTGGCCTGCTACAGATGTCCTGCATCACTACTGAATGGCCTACAGCCCTCTGTCAAAGGCCTGTGCCTCAATCGTAGTGCCAGTGTATGGTAATTCATGGGTTCCTAACAACAAAACATAGTCACCAGAACAGATGTGCAAGGCCATGTTGACAAATCCCAGTAACATGCCCACATGTCCTACTGCATGAACTGTGTACCAGTCATTAAATATCACTGGGATGAAGGGCCAACTATAGGGATACTTTGCAGATATTGCTCGCATAATGTTAGGAAGAGGACAGAATAACAGAGGGGGGGGTGTAGAAGCATGGACGTCATGGAGTGTGTGAAGTCTGAAACACTGATGTGTGCCCATACTACCCCTGCCTGCAAACCCAGGAATGGGTGGCTACAAACCTGCTCGTAAAACACAATGTGAAGAGGAATTGACCAGATATATAAGCCCTATCTCTGGGTAATGTGGGTGAATCTGTACAGCTGAAAGGTATGGTTACAGCAGGATATGGCCACTCTGTTAAGTCGATATATGTACAACAAAGGGATCCTCAGCCACCATACTACCAAGGTGCTGGACCATTTACACATGCCCATCAGCAAGTGTCTGTAGTTACCCCTCCAGAATGACATGAGTGTGCAAGAATGTGTAGGCTGTGGACCACAATACCGGACTCAGCTGCAATTCATTTTGTCTGTCAGTAGTTGATGACATAATACATCACAGTGTAAAACAGTACATATGTCTGATTATCTCTGCTAGCACCAACCATGTAACACAAGCAGCACAGACAGCAATAGTCACAGTATCCCCCAATCTTTCACCCATTGTGACTCCATATTTTCAACCTATCTACAGATATCCTGCAGAAACAGGTTGCTAGCTGTAGGTGTAGAACACCAAAGCCTGGACTGGAGTACAACCCTACCTGGAATGGATTCACACACTCAATACATAAGGTTATACTGGGCATGCTCTTACACTTACAGAAATGAAGCCCATGTCTGACAACACAGTGGACTAAACATATCTATCATCTGCAGATGTCTGTGTACACACACCAAATTGCACAACAATTATGCTTCACACACATATTTAATAGGAATACTCAAACATATCTAAGGCCAACAGACTGTAATATGTCAAATATATACACACACACACAGATGTTGGGAAAAGAGAGACAGGCAGTGACAGAGAGAATGCCATTATGAGGGCTGTCCCACCCACTACACATCCATTTGGCCTATATCACATGATGTGATGATGTCAATTAATGTAACATTCCTTTTGGTAGCCCTCAGCCCTATAGTGTCTGTGGTGCTTGTGATAACTGTGTAACATGATAGTACAAATAGGTATTCATTTAGCATTTGTAAACTCAGTCCTGTCAAATGTGAAGTTGTGTGTGACTGATTGTGTGTGTTTCCAAAGTAATGATTTATGGCCCATTCACACACAATGCATTTCCCATTGCCCATGTTATCACCCCTGCTGATGTCAGTCACCTTGAAATAACCCCTTGGTCAAATTTCAGCCCTATAAGCTGTGTGGCGCATGTGATAACTGCGTAATACTGTAGTAAACTAGTTAACTAGGAGTTCTCTTCACAGACATGGCAACTGTTAAAGTGTGTGTGTGTGTGTGTGTGTGTGTGTGTGTGTGTGTGTGTGTGTGTGTGTGTGTGTGTGTGTCTGTGAGTGTGTGTCTGTGTGCTTGGAGAAGAATGATTTTGAAGTCATTCACACTCACTACACCTCCCCATTGCCCTAGTTTAGCACTCCTATGGATGTCAGTCACCTTGAAATAACCCATTGGGAAAATCTCAGCCCATAAGCTCTGTGGCATGTGCAGTAACTGTGTAATACTATAGTGTAGTAAAGTAGGTAGGAGTTCTAATCTGGGTTCTGGCAACTGTGAAAATGTGTGTGAGAGTGTGTGTGTCTTTGATGACACCCAATTTCATGCACATTCACAATTACTACACTTGCCATACCCCTCCTTTAGCCCTGCTGCTGATGTCACTCACCTTCAAGGTTACCTTTGGACAGATCTCCATCATATAAGCTTTGTGGCATATACAATAATTGTGTAATGCCATAGCGTAGCAAACTAGTTAGGTAGGATTTCTAATCCTGGTCTTGGTAACTGTGAAAATGTATGTGTTTATGTGTGCTTTGATGACACCTGATTTTGTAGACATACACACTTACTACAGTTCCCATACCACACCTTTAGCCCTGCTGCTGATGTCACTCACCTTCAAAGATACCTTTGGACAATTCTCCAACATATAAGCTCTGTGGCATGTTTAATAACTGCGTAATACCATAGTGTAGCAAACTAGTTAGGTAGGAGTTCTAATCTTGGTCCTGAAAATGTGTTTGTCTTTGATAACACCTGATTTTGTGGACATACACACTTACTACATTTCCCATACCCCTTCTTTAGCCCTTCTGCTGATGTCACTCACCTTCAAAGATACCTTTGGACAGCTCTTCAACATATAAATTCTGTGGCGCTTGTGATGACTGCGTAATACCGTAATGTAACAAACTAGTTAGGTAGGAGTTCTAATCCTGGCAACTGTGAAAATGTTTGCGTGTGTGTGTGTGTGTCTTTGATGATACCTGATTTTGTGCACATTCACAGTTACTGCACTTCCCATACACCTCATTTAGCCCTGCTGCTGATGTCACTCACTTTCAAAGATACCTTTGGACAGCTATCCAACATATAAACTCTGTGGCATGTGTGATAAATGTGTAAGACTGCGGTAGCAGTATATAGCTAGGTAGAGGTTTGAAACTCAGTACTGTTAAGTGTGTGTGTGTGTGTATCTCATCAGTATCCTGTGTAATAACAGGATTCATTGCAGTGTGGGTTTTGCTACATTTTCATATTGAGGACCCATATGTCCCAATGTCACATTACAAGGCCAACAGTTGTCAAACACCATAGAGGTTTTTGTAGACAATTCACAGCCATAAATGTATATATAGCCAGCCATTATAATACCCAGAGACCTCACTCCACCCATGGATCATACACAAACATGCTTGCCTCTTTCTGTCTTCCTTTCTTTCATTTCCTTTGTCTCTCTCACTCTCTCCTCCCCCTGTCTGTTAAATGTGGAAAATGCATCTGGTTTGCATAGGCAGCAGCTTGACCTTGGTAGGTAATGCTCATGATCAGCTGATGGCCTCTGCATGAATTGGAGCACCCACTTGCTAATTGCATGTGGAACAGCTGTGTTATCATTCCTATAGCCAATTGGATGGAAACACACTCTTATAAATAAGCACTGCAAGTGGGTGTTGGCCCTTTTCCTTCACTGTGAGCAGGACTTCATGTGGGTATCTGACAAACAGAATCAGATAGGGTAGTTGGTAATACCTCTTACAACAAACACTGTGGAAACAGGCCAACAAACTGGAGGGGGATGTTCCAAACATAGGAACAGAATGTAAGTATTGCTGTTCTACATTTGAAGTAATGTTGGTTTAACAGGGTTTGTGTGGATATGGCTGTTCTGCATGATTAAAAGTCTGGCATGACAGTGTTATGTGGCTGAGAAAACACTCACCCATATGGCTATCTGCAGACTGGCCAGAGTTTGGAGTCTCAGATTTGGTGTGTTACTCACACACTTTCTGTTTTTATAAATGCAGTAGCATACTCTGATGTTTGTAGTCAGTAAATGGTAACATCCATGTGTGTTACTGACTTCACATCCCTCAGAAGGGATATGTCACTACAAACCCTGTTACACCAGTAATGTTCTTAGTTTATAACAAACATGTCAATATTGGCCCTATGTTTGTGCCTCTGTCACCCAAGTCTGTCACCCTTTGTTCATATGTCATGCACTGAGATGGATATGTACAGTATATCATTATTTACTGACATAAATCCTGATGTCAAGCCACTGATATATCAGACTGCCAGACATGTAATGTATAGGATGCCTAATATTTGTGGACAAAACCTTGACATTCTGTTGTAGTTTGTACAGTAGTGAGGTCTGTGTATGTATGATGAGTGTTGCCAGAGTGTCTGTATTATGTAGCAGTGTATTGTCAATATGTTATTTGGCCTGTGTACAGACTGGGGTAGAAGTCAGTGTTCTTGGTCCTGTTCTATGACAATGCATGCTGCTGCAGTTTCTGATACCCTATCAGCCTATATGTTTGTAGGGCAAGACTGGGACATGTCCCTTACCACAGTCAGGCATCAGACTACACTTTAAATCGGGCCAGTATATGTAGGTTTAGTGTGTGAGTGGCAAACATGATGATGGCTTTTGTTCACATAGTCCATATACTGCACTATTACTTAGGCTTACCATTATGTGACTGTGACTGTGTTGAGATTAGTTGTCGGTATGCACTTTCACACTGATGTCTGTTACTCCATGCTGTTACATGCCTGTAGTGCCTGCTACATTTGCAATTACATATGTATACACACAATGTGTGTTGAGGATTACCACCATCTCATCCAACTGTCTATCCATGAACCCTGCAAAGTAACGGTGGGCATCTGCATGATCACAGATGTAATCATGTACAGCAGGAAGAGTGGCCCACTGGATCCTCAGACCATCTCTGGTGTCACGTTCCATATGTGCCTGTGCCTCCATGATGGGCCAAAACATGTGTCTGGTGAAACTTGCTGTGGCAAGTCTGCCAGGGGCATGATGGCCAGCAGCCCTTCTACAAGCACCCCTGTCCATCTGCCTGTGTGGGACCCCACCAGACATCCATCTATGGCTGTTGTGTACAGACACACCTGCCATAGTCACCACATGTTCCTGTCCCATTACACTACCTGCAATCTGGCCCTCATCTATGGCCACTGGTGATGAAGTATGTGTGGGCATTGTGACTGTGTGTGGGGATGGGGTGAATAAAAGTGGGATTCCAACCAATGGCACAGATGCAGCCCCTGACAAACCTACCTGTGCCTCACTATTCCTATCATCATTGTCAGAGTCTGCATGGACACTAACATCAGGTTGCCTGCAGGAGGGACCCTGACCCACCTTGCCACCTGTGAGGGGCATACAAGACATCTAAATTAAGACCTGTACATTATGGTTTACGTCTACACACACACACACACACACACACACACACACACACACACACACACACACACACACACACACACTTGCGCACACTTGCACACACACACACACACACACACACACACACACACACACACACACACGTGTACGCACACATACACACGCACACAAAGATACACACACACACGCACACACACACACACACACACACACACACACACACACACACACACACACACACACACGCACACACTTGCATGTGAATGTGGAGCAAAGATATTACACTGACCTTTCATTACCTGACTGTTGACAAGCATGACATATGGCACTCAACAGCATGCACTGCAGACATCTGTAATCATTGTTACTGACAATAGACATCTCTGTGATGCATCAGTTGTGTTAGTAGGTGATGCCCCTTCCCCTTGGAACACACTTCACTCATGTACACATTATTGCTGTGTACCTGTACGGCACATTGGCATGTACTGTGCACCATACCTCACAAATGTATAGACCAATGCTGAATGTGTAGATGGCTGGCAGTTATGTTTGCTCTGTTGCTCACAGCCTCTATGTGTTTGTCTGACACATAACAGGGATGATATGAGGTCTGATGTCACTAATTAATGCCTGACCTTTTATTTACAGATATCATCATCAGCAGTGCATGTATGTGCAATAAAATCCAGTTAAACCGACAACCTTCAAAGCTTTATGTGAATATGAGTAGTGTATGCACCCCTGTTTATATGCCAGCTTCTTCTATGATATGCAATGGGGCCACAATACTGCATCTGATAACATTACACACACCTGATATGTGACACATGACCTGTGGAATCCAATGTAGTATCAAACAAATGTGTTAGTCGTGGAGATGCTGCATGAGATGCATACAATATTTGGGTTACATAAGTGTGCACACCCTTAAAAAATGCTTTATTGAAGCACCTGTTAAGTGACCTACAGCAGTCACTATTCCTGGAAGGGGTATACTAGCATAACCCATCTTTCCTTGGCATTATTGGTCTATCTGACCTACAAAGGTCCCCAACTCTGCCAGATTGCAAGGTCAGCTCATGTTTACAGCCCTTGGAGGTCACACAGTGGCTTAATTATTGCTGTAGAGTCTGAGTTATGTCTGGCAGAATTCATAACATTGACTGTGTTCAGATACAGCCATTCTTAGCTAGTTTTGTATGTATGCTTCAATTCACTGTTGTATTTGAAGCTGACATCCCTCCCCATCCTCAGCCTTACTGCAGATGCTTGACAACTATGCATCATACATGAGTGTTATTTTGCAGTGTTCAAAATTTCACCCACCATGTCTACCAGCCTAGTCCCAGCTAATGAACAGCAACTCTAAAGGTGTACACTGGCACCAGTAAGCTAAAAGTTGGGGATAGTGGCCCTAAGGTGGAGTTAGGGGTTGCTTGAGTACCACACATATCTCTATGAATACTATCTGTAGGTTTGAACCTTGGTCTCATGACAACATTACACATTGCAAGACATGCCTTTGGGAGACCTGATGTTATGCTTATGCTACCTGTGCAGATCCCTGGATGATGTTTCGTCTGGGACAAATTTTCCGTCTGATTACCCTAACCCATAGGCCACATTTATGCAGACTCCTGCCAATTCTCGTTGCATGTGCAACACAGGCAGTACTTACTAGACATTCCTGCAACTCCATCAATGTTGCTACATGACACTGGCCAGCCTCCATGACCTGTTTGCAACATGTTTTCTCATCTGTTTTGGATGGGCATCTGTTCATTTTCTACAGCACTGTTGTCCCATATTTAATACACCTCTAGATCACTGTTTGCACTGTTTGCCATGGTATATGCAAAGGTGAGGTAAGGTTACTTTTCCCACTCCTGACTC